>NW_021940671.1:1977171-2070884 GCF_001715985.3 Manacus vitellinus | reverse complement strand
GCCCCGGGGCCTGTGGAGGAGCTGGGAGAGGGCAGACGAGATGGCAGCAGCACACAACACTGTTGCCGGGCAGCCGGAGGCTCCTGCAGTTCCCTGGGATTTTCCTGGCATGGCTCTGAGCGTTGCTGTGAGGGTTCAGTGTTGGGCACCAGGAATGCACCAGGGCTGCCTGGGGACAGCTGCAGGTGGGTCCCACCCTCAGCCCTCTAACCACAGTCCACCCTTGCACTTACACTCCATTCCCTCCAGCCCTCAGACCCTGCTCCAGCCCCTCAGAACTCTCTGTTTGGGTTCCACAGCCCTTCAGAGACCACTTGTGCACAGCCAGACCCCAACCACCATCCCACCAAGTGCTCAGGTGTCCCCACCCCTCTGTGCCCATCAATTCACACTGTTCTAACATCCCAGGGATGGCTCAGCCCCCCTGACTTCACCAGTGCCCACACTGCCCCTCCTCACATGCCCCAGGAGTGCTTCCCTTACACTCCATGTGCCATCAGATTCCCTTCATCCCCATGTGAGTGCTCATGCCCCCCCATTAACCTGCACACACAGACCCCCTGTGTGCACTCCCTCCCTCCTCCATCACTCTACACACTCGATCACACCACTCCCCACTTTAGTTTACTCCTGTCCCCTCTTGCAGAGTCCTCTGCTCCCCCATCCCACCCCATCCTGCTCCATTTGGCCATTCCCATGAGTGTGTTGATTCCTCTACTCCCTCCATGCACATTCAGATCCCTCCCTGCTCCCCTCTGTGCCTTTTCACCCCTCTCTTTACCCCGCAGGGTGCTCAGACTGGACCAGTCCCTGCACCCTTCCTGCACATCCCGACCCTCTGTCACGCACCCCACAGCTCCCTTGATCCCCTCTGTGGGGATTCTGCTTCCCTCATCCCCTCCCTGTATAAGTTCCCTCCATGCTTTCCATGCCTTTCCACCAGGCATCCCCCTTAAAGCCACCCCGCAAGGAACAGATTAACTCCCGACTCAGACACGGAGCCAACATTTCAGACAGAATAGGGGAAAAAATATTTATAATAAAAACAATTCAGCCTCCCCAGAGTCAGCATCAGCCAGGTCCTGCCTGCACACTCGTTTCTTCCCTTATCCTGGGACCACTGTGGCCCTGTGGTGACTTTCCCCATCCCAGCACTGCTCATGGGGACAGAATCCCACACTGGAATTCGAGTCCGTCACAGGCACCAAGGTGAGTGGGTTACTGTTCCCATGCTCTGCCTGTGCTGGGTGTCACCTTGTTTTAAGGACATCCGAGACAAAGAGGAACAAGAAGAGAGAAGAGAAACAGAGAAACGTGGCTGGGGAAGGACGGAGTGAAACTGTGGAAGAGGCAAGTGGAGAAAGGAGTGGGAAGGCTCTGACTGAACTGGCCTGTCGCAGGACACCGACAGCCTGTGCTCAGCCACACACAAATGAGGACGTGCTTGATGCTGGATTCCAGCTGGAGCTCCATGTACTTCCTCAAGGAGGGATGGAAGTTATGAGCCTCGTGTCTCTTCTCCCCTTGCTTCCTGTAGAGAGACCCTGCCGTGCAGCTCTCCATCGTCACCTATGCAAGGCACAGACCAGTAGCATCTCAGCTACAGCCAACAGGCAACAGGAATTCCTCCCTCCCTGGCAGATGCTCCAGGAAGACCCACCCAGAAGGTGGCTCTGCCCCAGGGCTCACCTTCCATGAGGTAGTTCAGATAAGCAGCCTGGGCACTGTTCCCATCGACCAGCGCCATCGCCTCCTGCTTGGTGCAGCTGCTCGTGGCCTCCTCATCCCCCTTCCCCTCCTCGTCATCTTCAGAGTCCACCAGCACTAAGACATCACCTGAGTCTGGATGCCTGGGAACAGCAGAGCAAGTGGAGGTGGGCTGGAAGACTGAGGAGAGCCTGTTCCCTGCCCTTCAGGAAGGCAGACTAGTGAGGCCACGCAGGACTGGGCTGAGGAATGTCAACACTCACCTGAACGCAGCACCTGAATGGGACAGAAGGGAAAGACAGGGTTAGAAACCAGCCCCCTTGGGCAGTGCTACTGGTTTTACTGGGCTGCACAACCCCTGCCAGTCCTGTCTCCATGTCTGTGCCTCCATGTGGAGCTGCCAGCAACCGGACAGTCCCCACGCAAAGGCACAGACACAAAGGTGACCTGTCCACACATGCAACCCTGACTGACTCCAGAATACCTGGAGGGACAGGCAAGTTAGGAATAAACCAGGAAGGAGGAACCAATCCCTACCTCTCAGGCACAGGAGGGGATTGTAGTACAAGACAACCCCGGTGATGGTGAGAATACCCAGGAGGGACAGGACCACCACAGCACCCACGATCCCAACAATGTTCACTGGCTCTGCGGAGAGGGGACACAGGCTTGTCACCAGGACACAGATGGATGAAGAATTCCCAGTGCAAGTGAAAAGGCAGGTTCTTAGTGGCAAATGTGGTGTGTCCCCACCCCCTCCCGACTCCCTGCCATGGCAGCCCCACTCACCCTTCACCGTGAGGCAGACGAAGAGCTCCCTCAGCCCCACGGGGTTCTGGGCCTTGCAGACGTAGCAGCCCCCATCGGTGTCCTGGGAGCAGTTCTGGATGGTGAGCTGGGACACGTTGCCCTCGTGGGTGATGAGGAACCTCCCTCCAGGCTGGATCTCCACCTCTGGCTGGGTGATGTCCCGCAGCCAGCTGATCCGTGCTGCCGGCGTGCTCTCGGTCACACGGCACGTCAGGGTCACGTTGTCACCCACAAAGCAGGTCTTGGGGGGCTCTGACTCCAGTGAAGGGATTTCTGAACAGCCCAAGGGGAAAAAGAAAAGGAGTCAAGGAGGGAATGGAGGCAATTAACATAACAAGCAATCAGCCATCTGACTGATTAATAATCATTAACAGAAGGGAGCCAGGTAGGAGTCTGGCAGGTGAGCACTGTGGGTTCAGCATTCAGTTCACTCAGGAGCCTCCTGAGCAGTGACCCGAGCAGCTTCCATGGTGCTCAGTCCCTTCTGACACCTGTCTTTATATCCCCAGGGAAGAATGGTCTGAGGGTAGCCAAAGGGAAGATGGCAGAGAGGAGAAAGGCAGCCCAGGAAGTTTCCTTGGGATCAGAAGAGCTCTTGTGGGAGATAAATACAGCCTGGGTTTTCAAAAGCCACTTTAGACAGATCCCTAAGATGCCTGAAGGAGTCTGGGGGCACACACGACTCTTCTGTATCCCCAGCTCTACCGAACTTAACCTGAGCAAGGCACTAAAACCAGCTCTCACTTTCACACAGGCATGTGCAAAAGCTTTCCACAGGTGAAAACCCTGCTGTGCTGAGATTGGAGTCCCCTGAAGGTGGACCCAAAACACAGTTCACCTGCAACTATGCCATGATGGATCTCAGCTGCAGGATGTCTGTGCCTTATGCTGTCCCCCCTGCCATGCTGCCTCCTGGCTTCCCTGACCACCTCAGTGCTCCAGAGGGCAGGGAACGACTGGAGTACCCACCTGCCCAACTGTTAGCAGGCAAATTAAGTTAATGAGGCAGCAAATCAACTCACTTATCTCCACAGTGCACGAAGGCTGCTCCTGCTTGACCACATGGTTGCCGACACACTTGAAGACTTTGCGGTGGGAGAGGTGGGAGCTGTTCAGTGTCTCCACGTGGGTGTCTGAGGAGTTCATGGAGCTGATGACCCAGCTGGAGTTCTCCAGATCGTGCCCCTCTTCTCTCCAGTGCAGGGTGGGGTGGGGGTAGCCCCCAGGCCAGCTGCAAAACAGCTGCAGCATCAGCCCAGACGAGGAGGTCTCAGCCCAGCACTTCAGGGTTGACTGTGGTGCGTCTGTCAGCAAGAACAGCACATGGTCACAAACACTTCCAGGTCACAGCTCTCAGCATCTCAGGGCTGGGACTCTAGCAAGTGTTCATTTGTTATCATTCCCCTTGAAAATCTTCCTGGTTTCCCTGCCAGTCTTGCTACCTGACCCGTGTCCCACAGTCCCAGGGGAGCACAGCTCTGGGTGACAGATGACAGGGACCAAGAAGGGGCTGTCACAGCCCCCACAGCCAAGCCTTGAGGGAGGAAAAGAATCACTGCCACAGCTTTATCCAATGGAAATGAGATAAACATCTAAAAATGCAGTGGGACAACAAAAACTCCACACTGCTCTGGTCCTCATGTCACAGCTACAAGGGGGTCACACCAATGCAAACTCTCTGAAAACAAGGTTTTGCCTCTCCCTGTCATTGATACAAGCACACAATCCACCTCAGCACAAGAAAGAACTGCCCAGGGAGGGTGTGGACCCTTCCTCTCTGGAGACATTCCAAACCCATTCCAAATGAGTTCCTGTGTCACCTGCTCCAGGTGACCCTGTCTTCACAAGGGGGTTGGACTGGGTGATCTGCAGAGGTCCCCTCCAACCCTAACAATCCTGTGATTTCCCAAGGGAACATGGAAAACATCAGGGCTCTTGTCCAGGGACAAGTAACCAGCTTCTCAGAGCCACCAGCCCATCCCTGGCTGTTCCTGGCTACAAGGAGCTCTGCCCACAGGGATCTTGGTGACTCCAGGGTTAGTGACAATGAGGCCAAACCAGACGTGCTCCCCTCCTTCCTGACACCTCTGGCAGCCAGCAGTGGGGACAAACTCCAGCCAAGAACACAGGTAGGGCAGGTCCTTGCTGGCCTCGTGCCAGGGCCACTTCCCAGCCATGGAGAGGTATGTTATTAAACACAGGAATACCTACGGGAGTGGGTCAGAAGCCAACAGAGAGCCAAGCGCAGTCCCCTCAGGCAGAGCAGAGCAGGGCTCACGTTTCAGGCACAGTCCCATCTGCTCCTTCCACACACAGATCCACAGAGATGTACTTGGTTAACAGCCACAAAGATCCTGGACTCTGATCCAGGCAGATTTAACACACCATGCCCCTGCGTGTGCCTAACCCAGTGCTAAACAAGACCCCACTGAGAGATGAGACCAAAGCAAGCCCCACACCAGGTTTGCAGCCCCAGTGAGGTTGCAGAGGGATGCCTGAGGCTTATTTTGGGAAGCATTTATTCAAGTGACTTTCAAATGACATGATTAAAAAAAAAAAATCATGGCAAACCCCCAGGCGAGCTATAAGGACATACCTTCCTGGGGCTTGGCTCTCCAGGAACTATATACACACATCTTGGGTGATCTTTGAAACCACCCAGCTCTGGCAAGAAAGTTCTCTGCAACACCTCCTCTGTCCCAGCTCTGGGGAGGATCATAACTGATCCCAAATCCTGGTATGGTCAATAGAACAATCTGTCAGTTTGAACCACCAGAAAGTGCCCCACATCAAGGTGGACACAGTCCTTCCAGGACGTCCACGTGGACAGAGCCCTTCCAGGATGTCCAGCCAGAGCTGGCCAGAGCCCACTTTTTGGGCTGGCCCCAGGAACACACCTCCTGAAGCCACCAGCTTTACATCCTGAACTTCCAGGCTCTCCCAGTACAACTCTGTCTAAACATAACAGAGATCTGCTCCCCAAACGTAAACAAACCAAAAACCTAAAAACCTCCACCCCCCCAACCATAAAACCACACAAACCACTGGCAGAAAGGACCTGTTGTTTGACCCACAGAAGAGCCAACAGTGCTTGTATCAAACCACACACAGACACGCCAAGGAATCCCTGGGAGGTGTGGAACTGCACGTCTCCTTCACACCAGGTGCTTCCCATCCAAAACAAACACAGAACCGCAGCTCGAGGCAGGGCTGCACCTTTGTCCTGTCACTACAATGTTTACTCTACTGCTTGGGGGGTTTAAGTGCAGTTTTAAACAAAAAGAGAACTTTTGGGTACTACCCATGGGACGGGTTGAAGACTGCCAGCTGGTAATTCCCACACAAAGCCCCTACAGGTCCCAGGAGGTTGGTTTACAGCGGTGACAAGTCTGTGTCCAAAAAGGTTCACTCCAGCCCAAGCTAAGTTGTTTATGGGTATTCCAGTGTTCCACATCACCTTTGTCATGGCTGGAAATTAGTTGGCACGTTCATTCCAGGCTAATAAACGAAGTTCAGAGTGCAGCACCAACACCTGGCACATCATAAACACAGTTTGCTCCTGAGTGTTTTGCCCCAGTGCTCCAGATTTGGGGCTCCCACCTCCTAAGCCCCATGCCCATGATATATTCCCTGAAGCAGCGTGAGGTTTGATTCCTTCACTCCAGACCTCTGTGTGACCTTTCACACCCAATCTGAATGTTCCTTGCTGCAGGAAGGAAATTTTTATTCCTGTAGACTTTCAGAGATTTAATCTGTACAAAACAGGCACAACATTTACATACACGGAGAAGGAAGGAACACCCCGAAGGCAAACAGCAAACAGGTCACACAAGGCAGGTGCTGACAGAAAGAGCAACAACAAAGGAAGGGGCCAAGAGGGCACAGAGGGTCAGTGAAACAGGCAAACTGGCAGCGGATTTTCCTCCTTCTCAATCCTGAAGTCACCAAGAGTGGCACCAGCCACAGGACCTGTGCTCCCTGCTAATCCAAAGGGAGCTGTTTTCATGGAATACGTGAGGAATCCAGGCAAGATAAAGCTCCCTGGTAGAAGCAGGAAGGACCTGCAGCAGCTGTAAGCAAACTAATCCGCCTGAGTACGCTCCATCCTGAACTTCCACACGTGCTCTGAAGATTTCTGAGAATGAATGAACCAAAGAGAGATGGAAATAGAAGAGAACACCAAAAGACACAACAGGGCTGAAGGACTAGCCTGTGCTGATAATAGGGGCAGTTCCAGGACAATATTGCCAGCAATAAATCCAAGGAATGTGGTGCTTCCACTGAGAGCAGAAGGCTGACTTGCAAGACTCAACAAGTGGGGACCCTCCATTCTCCCACCAAAACCATGGCACCAAGGAATGGCACAGCACATCTACTTCCAACATGTATTCCAATCAAGGGAAAAAAAGACAGTGAGCAGCAGCCCCCATCCTAAGGTTTATGAAGGCTCAAGTCAGCCAGATTCTGAGGCAAAGGGAACAGCTACACCCTGGAACATGCTACAGGGAAAGATCTACCCAAAATCTTATCACCAGCAATGAAGAAGAACTGAAGAGACACAGTGAGGACTTAACAGCTGGCATTGCACACACCTGATCTGTGACAGGCCATTTGGACTCACATTTTGGTGCTTGTAAGTGGACGTGAGAGAGATTTTGCACGATAAACCCACCTTGCGCTTTTTTTATATTATTTTTCCACCTGTGCCAGACAAATTTGGGGGACCTGCAAGACCGAGGGGAGGAGGTTCAGTCAGTGGGACTGACTTACTGGCTACCAGGAGCTGGACCCTGTGCTCGTGGTCCGTCTTGTTCAGCACTTCCTTGCAGGTGTAGTTGCCTTCATCCTGCACTCGCAGCTCCGAGATGCTCAGGGAGCTGTTGTTGACCAGGGAAAAGCGGACGTCCGGGGGCAAGGAGAGCCTCGAGGAGAAGAGAGGCGGGAAGGAGCGCGGGTCCCCTTGGAACCAGGTCACCTCGGTTGCCTCTTTGGAGACGTTGCGGCATAAAAGGAGGATGCTTCCTCCGACCTGCCCAAACACCACTTCATCTGTTCCTGCAAAAGAGAAGGGACAGTGTTAGGGATGTAGGGAAGGGGCGAAGTTGCCTTCTGTCAGCAAAGACCGGGATATCTGATATACATCAATGCTTTGAGGTGCCTTTTAGGGGACTGCTGAGGGATCTCAAAGGTGACCAAAAACATGCAGCGCAGACACAAGATCAGGAAAAGGGACACAGCTCCCTGCTCCCCTCCCCTCAGCCCGCGCTACCTGCGGCCTCCCTGCGCGGCACCAGCCTCCAGACGCAAAGGGCGAGGAAGAACCGTACCGGCGGCGTCCCGCCGGGGAGCTGCATGGCTGTGTTGCCGCTGCTTGCAAGCCGCGGAGGCAGCCCGAGCGGCAGGGCAGGGGCCAGGGTAGCAGGCGACCCGTCCAGGGGGACCGCTCCGCCCCGCCGGGCCCGTGAGGGGGTCGTAGGATCAGCCGCCCGCCGTCGCCAGAGCATCTTGAGCACCCGCATCTTGGGCGCCCCCCTGGCCCCGCCCGCCATCTTGGGGTCACCTCACGCCCCCCCCCGGCCATGTCGGGCGGACCCCTCAGGGCGGCGCGGGGCCGGGGCGTTGCCCTCAGGTGCCGCCCATGGGCCGGGAATGTTTGACACAAGGAAAATGGTGTTTCCTGAGGGCAAAACCGAATGGGTAAGCGAACCCCACGTCCGGAGAGCTTCTGTAATTCACCCGCTTAGAGACACCCCACAGGCAGTGCAGCGTGAAGAGCCCTGATAAAAGATCACCCCTCTATGTAACCCCGCAGCAAGACCTGTAAAGCATTCAGGTATCTTTTAGGTTTCTCCAGGACATGTTACACCTGGGGAAGGCACGTGGCCATCACATAGAGCGCTCAAAGCCCACGGGGTTGCCCCGCTGGGCCCTGGCACATTAATTATTAATTAACCTAATTTAGCGGCAGGGGCGGCATTAACCTAATTTAGCGGCAGGGGCGGCAGGGCTGCCCAGTAAACCGGAGCTCGAGGTTCCGCTTCCCTGGCGGCACGGCCTGCTCGCGGCCCGTCCCGCCGGGGCGCCATAGAGCTGGGTGGGGGGCCAGCGGTGCTCTTCCAATGGGAGCGGAGGCGGCTCGTCTCCGCCAATGGCGCGGGGCGGCAGTGCGGAGCCGCCCGCCGCAGCCGCCGCAGCCGCCGCAGTCACAACCACAGCCATGCCGGTGGACCTGGGGCAGTGGGACGGGCCGCTGAGCCTCGCCGAGGTGGAGCAGAAGCCGGCGCAGCCGCTGCGGGTCAAGTATGGCTCCGTTGAGATCGACGAGCTGGGCAAGGTGCTCACGCCCACTCAGGTGAGCAGCGCCCGGCCCCCCGCTCGGGGGGGTGCCGCAGCAAAATGGCGGGAGGCGGCCGGGCCTCTTGCGCCGTCTCTGCGCAGCTCCGGCCGGAGCTTCACCTGGTGCGGGGGGACAGAGAGGGGCTGAACTTTGCTGTCGATCCTGATGCGGGGACGGACGTGCCGCGGGCAGAGGCCCGTGGCTCTCACAGCCTGGGCGAGCTGGCATGAACTTCGAACTCTTTGGATGTCGCAACCAGCGCTGGTCGCAGGTTGCCCTGTGTGCAGGGCAGGTGGCTGGCCCGGGCAGCGGGGCCGGTGCTAACGCGGTCACTCCTGCAGGTCCAGCATCGCCCCACCAGCATCGAGTGGGATGGCTGCGATCCCCAGAAGCTTTACACCCTGGTTCTCACAGATCCTGATGCGCCCAGCAGGAAGGACCCAAAGTTCAGGTATGGGAGTGAGCCTGGGTTGCCTGGGGAAAATGGAACATCCTTCTTGGGCTGAGGAGAGGATTAGGAGGAGTTTGGGACTGTGCTCCTCCTAAGGTGCAGCTGTGGGGCTGTGGCTTGGCATAGAAACGGTGTCCTTGCATCTCTCCTTCAGCCAGGGACAGCATGGGGAGGAGCAGCTGCTCTTTCCAGGGGTGTTGGGAGATCTGTTGCAGCTGGAGCAGCACAGCATCTGCTGCTTGCTCTAATTTGGCCCATGTGTGAGTTGGAGTTAGGCTTGTCTGTGTTGGTGGTAGAGTCTTAAACCTGGGGCCAGTTCACTTTTCTCACATCAGCTCAGAAGCTTGTGGAACGTCCACTCTTGGGGGTCAGGCTGTGGTTTTCCCACGGCCACAAGGCAGGCCAATGGAGCTGGTTTTGGCAGGCTGTGCATCCCAAAGGATGTGCATCCCCCTGCTCTGGGACCGCTGCTCTTTGGGTTTGGCAATCCAGGGATCAGCTGTTTGCTTATTCTTCACTGGCAGCCTTATGGAAAAGCAGCAGCTTGGAGTGATAAGAGGATTGTGCCACAATCTGATTGTTCTTTGCCCTCTCCTTTCAGGGAATGGCATCACTTCTTGGTGACCAACATGAAAGGCAACAATGTGGGCAGCGGGACCGTGATGTCGGATTATGTTGGCTCCGGGCCTCCCAAGGGAACAGGTTGGTACCTGCCTGCAGCAGTTCCCAGGCAGCGCTACATGGATCAAACACAGTGCACAAGGGTGGGGGGAAGCCAGCAGGAAACGATCCGTGCAGGATTGCCCGTGGCTGCATGAAGCCACACCCAGCAGGAGCACGTACGGAGCATATCTAGTGCATCTTCTCTAAGCTGCCTTAAGCTCCATCATCCTCAGCCTCCCAGGGCAGGCACCTCCAGGGGTCACTTCGGAGCACACCTCGGAGCTGGAATTCCGGGTGCCCGGTGTGGTAACGCTGTCCCTCCCCGCAGGGCTGCACCGCTACGTGTGGCTGGTGTACGAGCAGCCCAAGCAGCTCTCCTGCAACGAGCCCGTCCTGTCCAACCGCTCCGGGGACAAGCGAGGCAAGTTCAAGGTGGCCGCTTTCCGCAGCAAGTACGGGCTGGGGGCGCCGGTGGCGGGCACCTGCTACCAGGCAGAGTGGGATGACTACGTGCCCAAGCTCTACGAGCAGCTGTCGGGGAAGTAGGGGGTGCAGCACCCACGGCTCGGGCACGGCGCTGTAGTTTTGTTTGATTAGTGAGTTGAACCCAAGCGTCCCGCTCTGACCGCTGGAGCTGTAACCCCATCGCTGTCCCTGCTCCGTGTCCGTGTGTCCAGGCCTGTGCTGACTGCCGTGGTACAGATGATCCTAGCTAGAGCTGCTGACAGGTGTCCCTGGAAGGGCCACTCCCTCCAAACTGATCTGCTTAAGGGAAACAAAAGCCTTTGTTAATTAGTGTCAATTCAGGGTGTCTCTGCTGTCCTGGGATGGCTTTAGATGTCAGGGGTGTGGGTACAGCACCACTTCTGGGCTAGTGCTGGCTGTGGAGACCCCCTCTTCAGGAGAGGAGAGGGCATAAGGGAAACTTTCCCTCCTCCCTCTTTTTTTTTTTCCCCTCCCTCAACCTCTGGCCAGTGCCTCCCTGTCACCGCTCCAGTAGTGAAGGTGCAGCTCGAGGGGGAGGCAGGAGCTGGTCTACACCACTTCTTCTGTTCTCTGCTGCCACTCAAAGCTGAGACCACTTTGTTTTGTTCAGTCCTGTGGTGACCTGATCTTACCGTGCTCTTTGCTCACAGTGCAATTAAAAACTTACCAAGATGTGTGGTGTGCCTGGTTGTCTTCTTGGGGGATGAGGGGAGTGCTCAGGGGAGCAGCTGGATGTTGTAGGGCTTCTGTCCTGCTGGGAAGAGGCTGGACCCTGTACCAGGGACTCCCCACTCCTGGAATACGCTGATGGCTGGAGTGACACAGCTCAAAGCAGTCATGTCTTTCCATCTTTACCTACCTTTAGTCCCTGTCCCAAGGATCCCCCTGGCTCTGTGGAGGCTCCTTCCCTCTGCAGGAGCCCCATCAACCCCCCAGTCAGAACCCCAACAGCAGTTTGGCCTCCACCAGCTTTACTGACCTGAAGCCAAGTCCCAGCCAAGCTGCAATCCCAGGTGTTTCCTGCTCCTCCAGCAGCTTTGCACTGAGGCCTGGGGGTGTGTCCTGAGTACTTAGAGCAGAAATGAGCCTTTGGTCCAGCCTGATGGCTATAAAGAGGTAAAAAAGGTGAAGACAGTGCAGTTCAACTTCGTGGATCCAGGAGCCTCCCCCCCTTTTTCAAGCTGCTGTCTCAAGGGTCTGCACTGACATGGTCTGACAGAATCAGGGGCCCTGTGACAACTGGGGACTCCCTAACTCCAGAAGGTGGGTGGTGTCTGCCCCAGGGCAGTTTTTCAGCTCAGCCATTAAAACATTTCAACAGGATTGATGGTTTTCCAGGAAAACATCCCCAACTACTCCAGACCAAGGCCCACAAGACTAAGGCTGGAGCAGTGCTCACATGGGCTGATCCATCCTGGGACTGCTCAGGCTGGAAGCAGGACATAAACAAGCCACAATCCATTACCCTGAAAACCTCCACTGTCAGGAAAACGGGCTTGGAATGGAGCCCTGAGGTTCCTGCAGCACCAGGCTGAGGGACACCTGTGGAATGGGACACCTGTGGAATGTGTCACCTCCCTCCCCACACCTGTGCTGGGCCACGAGCCACCCCTCCCGCAATGACACAGCCAGGCATTGTGATGAACACTTTTATTTACAAATATAATTAAAAGCTCTGACAGTTATTCATGCTCTTCCCTGGAACCTGAAAAATGTTTTTTGTTGTTTTGTTGGTTTTTTTGTCCTTTTTTTTTTTGTTGTTGTTCTTTTTTTTTTTTTTTAAAGTGCATGCAAAAGAAGTAAAGCCTTTTTTTTTTCTCTTTTTATTGTAAGAAAATACACAGTTTGAAAGTGTGAATAATGCAATATTTATGACCAAGATCATGGGGTTGGGGGTGGACTTGGGGGAGGAACAAAAAAAAAAAAAAAACCAAAACAAAAAACAAAAACAAAGCAAACAAACAAACAAAAAAAACAACCCCAAAAAATAAAAGAGAAACTCAAAAGGGCTGGGATGATCTAACAGACAGTGTTGAGCTCCGGAACGGAACTGGAGAGTGGGGGGTGGCTGGAGCAGGAGGGAGCAGGGGAGGGGGGAAAGAAGTAAAAAAATTTCTGATCAGAGAAACAGTTAAAATACAATATGAAAATAAGTAAAAGCTCTCCTTAAATTCCTTCTATACACAAAATACACGATTTGACAAAGCCCAATTTGTGCTACTGGGATCCTGTGGGCTCATTTAAGTGTATTCACATTCTCTGCGACAGCAGAAAATGATTATGATACAATCAAGAATATGCCCAGGGGGGCGAGGGCTCGTCCCTGCTGCCCCTGGCATGGTTCTCCTAAAAATCACCACGTCGTCGCCCGCCCCTCCCCACCCCCAAAAAAGTAATAATATGTCACCACTGATATGTACAGCACGATTAGGTTTTTTTTTTTCTTTTTTTCTGTAAAATGTATCAAATTTTTTTTTTTTCAATCTTTAATAAAATTTTTTTATTATTATTTAATTATTCCTGATGAATAAATACCAAAAAAATAAAAATAAAATAAAATTATGCAGCAGCTAGTTAAGGTAAGGCTGCGGATTCAGTCTCTCTCCCCCTGGGATCGTAGATATCTTTTAATTATTAATATTTTTTTTTGCTTTTACTTTCATTGATTGGTGGTAAAATGAGTGATTGCTCAAAAGCAACATACATCCACTTGAGTTTTTTTTTGTGTTTTTTTTGTTTTTTTTTTTTCTCCATTAAAATTGTCTCCAAAGTTTTCACTGAAACATTTTTAATCATTGCACAGAGACATCAATACTGTGACATACTATGGAAAAGACTTGCCAGGAGCTGTCCTGCACCGGGACGTGACGGGGGAAAGGGGCCCCTGATGGAGTAAGAATATACAGGCACTGGTCCGACACGATGTCAGTAAGAGAGACAGAAAGAGAGAGAGCACGCCCGTCAACATGGGGAATGTTGGGTTTGCAAGTTTTATCCTTACTTGGTTTGCTTTTTACCGGTTTTGTTTTTTTAAATGGCAAAGAAATTTAACCTCATCATCTATAGTCCTCCTTGGGATACTCTAATGTGACCAAATTCCCAAAGCCCATTCGCAAGCTCTCCATGTCAAACGTCTCAATCTCTCGCTCCTGCTTTTCCAACAGAAACTTGATCCTCTCGCTGCGTTCCTTCTGGAGGGCGGCGAGCTCCTCTTCGATCTGAAACGAGCACAGTCAGCAGCCCCCAGCACAGCAGCCCTGCCCCGACCCCGTGTCCCAGCCGAGCTCCAGGGACCCCCTGCAGCCTCCCCCAGGAACGCACCTTTTGTTCCAGGTGTGCCCTGCGCAGCGACACCCGTTGCTCCAGCTTCTGGAGTTCCCTTTCGTGCTGTGCTTCTGTCTGCATCTTAATTTTGCTCTGGTACGCGTTGAGCAGCTCCATCTCCTGCTGGAGTTGCAGTCTCAGGGCTTGGCATTCCGCTTCCTGGGCCTCGTCCAGCCGTAGCTGTAAGGACATCGGGAACACAACGCTCACACCTCCAGTGGTAATTCCTCTGCTCCGACACTGCTGGCACGCTGCTCTTCTTTCCCAAAGCCAGGAGCCTCTGGCATTGGGAAAACCATGAAGAACAGCTTCCCCACTCAGAGGCAGAGCCTCAGGGAAGACCCAATTCTAAACCCCAGCACACGAGGGGCAGCAGGGAAACCACACGTGTTCTGTGGGATCCTTATTCCAAGAGGGAAAGTGCCACCTGCTGCATTATTTAAACAGCTCTTATAAACACAACCATCCAGTGGCTGGAGAAGACCATCCCAGCCTGCTGTGAGGCCTGACAGCCTGACTGTTCCCCCCTCCCAGGGACACCCACGTACCGCCTGCGAGGCCATCATCTCGTTGATGCTCTGCTCGTACTGCTCGGCCAGGATGGCGAGCTTCCGCGTCTGCTCGTCCTTCAGGCTCTTCAGAATTGTCTTGTGCTCACTCTTTGGAGTTACTTCCAGCTGGTGATTCTTCAGTGCTTTGTACTGCTTAGTTTGCACTTTGCATGTGTCCTGGAACTGCTTTTTGATCTGCATTTCCATAGCCTGCCAAGGAAGGAACGATGTGAGGAGCGCAAAGAGCTTTGGGGACGGAGAGGTTATGGTACGTCCAAATGGGTGGGCTGGTGAGAACCACAGCTCCTCTGTGCTCTGTGCTGTCGCCTGAAGCTCGTGAGCAGGGTGTGCTTCACACAGGGACCTAACCAGGAGCACCAGCTCAGGCCGTGGCTGGGCCAGGAACAGGGCCTGCTCAGCCCTCCCCGGCCCAGGGCACCTCTGTCCTCCACCCCTGCTTCCTGCAGGTCACCCAGCCCATCACCTGCCACCTGCCTCCCAAAATACATTTGCTTTTTCACAGCCTCCATCCCATTCTGCTTCTGTGCCCTATGAGGAAGCTGCAGATCTGAAAACTAGCAAGGGTGTGACAAGAGTGACAGCAACAGTGCCTTCTCCCTGGTGACCAGTGACAGGACCCGAGGGAACAGCTGGAGCTGTGCCAGGGGAGGTCAGGAGGGATACTACAAAGAGGTTCTTCCCCCAGAGGGTGGTTGGACACTGAACAGGCTCCCCAGGGCAGTGGGCACGGCCCCAAGGCTGCCAGAGCTCCAGGAGCATTTGGACAATGCTCTCAGGCACAAAGTGGGATTGTTGGGGTATCCTGTGCAGGGCCAGGATTTGGACTGGATGATCCATGTGGGTCCCTTCCAGCTCAGGATACTCCATGATTCTATGACATTGGGAGGAGGAAGAGGCCTTTCCTACAGGGAGCAGCTCAGAGGTCTGTGACCAACCTGCAGCCGAACTCAGGCAGTGCACAGTGCTCAGCACACCCATGTCCTCTCTCCTCTCCTCTTAAAGCAGCACCCAACCCCTCTCCATATCGAGGTTTCCAGGCTGACACCAGTGAGGGCCTGAACAAAGCACAGCTCCTCAGAAGCAAATTCTGTAACACTTTTCTCAGAACTGGACTATTTTTACCCAGCAGCCTCAATTAGCACAGCACCTAAAAAACCCTCCCTGAGCTCTGTGCTGTCACAGCCCACAACTTCCTTATGCAGAGCAGCCCTGTGCAAAGGGAAGGGATGCAAGGGGGAGCACAGGGTGTGGAGAGCAGCGGTCCCACCACACGGATGAGGCAGCCAAGCACGGCCCCGTCTGCCCGGCAGGACAGAGGCAGGAGGAGGAGGAAGGAAGGAAAGCTTCTGGCACCTTCAGGTTCTTTGGTTGCTGCCGGAGCTCCATGAAATGCTTCCTGTGCAGCTCCCGCTCCCGCCTCTTGTTGTACTCCAGCTGGTTCTCGAGCTCAGTCTGGTGCTGCAGCCGGATCAGGTCCATGCGCAGCTTCTGCAGCGTGTGCAGCTGCCGGTACTCCAGCTCGCGCGTGGACTCGTCGTGCCGGATCAGCATCGCGTGCTCCATCTCCTTCTGCGTCCGCTTCTTGTTCAGCTCCTGCACCAGAGCACAGGGAAGGGCTCAGCAGGGATGGATTCTCCACCTAGGGATGCTGCAGTCGAGGTCACGAGGCCAAGTGTCCTCCTGGTCACTTGTCTACATGACACCAAAGATTTCGTGTGTCACGGGGGAACACAAACCCAGCAGCACCATGGGGATGCAAACAGTGACCTCCATCCATCCATCCATCCATCCATCCATCCATCAGCTCTGGGATGGCCCCGGGAGTCCCCAGCAGGTGGCACTGGGACCCCACACAAGCCCTCTGTGATTGCTGAGAATCACAGCAGCTTTTAATAAGTACAACTCAGGGCTGGTGGCACTGACAGAACTGAGGGCTCCTGTTGTCTGGTTTAAATTCCCCTGTGCCCCTGCCTGGCACTGGAATGAGGCTTCTCCCAGATCACTTTTATGAGAATGGCCAAAGCAGCGGTGAAGGGCTCCAACACCACCTCAGGTGAGAAAAAGAATAGTCCAGGTGGGTTTTGGCCCAAGGTGCAGCACGTTTTTAAACTGAGGACAGAACCCAAGGCTCACCGGGTTTCACAGTGTGCAGTAAAGCTCTGCACAGTCCAGGATAACCCACACTGAGCTACAAGCCAAGGAAGGGGGAGACACCAGTTCCCTCCTTGATAACTGCCTGTATTTCTGCCTCAGTGTATCAGCCACAACCTGTGGAGCACGGAGCTGACTCCAGCTCAGTGGAGCTGTGATTCCAGCTGTACCCCTTGCTGATACTTGGAGCCCTTCACAGATGGTCTGCTGGTACATCCCAGATCCAGCCCTCAGGTTTCCAACCTCACTGCTCCACGCTGGAGTCAGACAGGCACAGCGGGGCTGCCCCACACCACATGCAGTGCCTGGCCTGGGGAGGGCCCAGTGCTGCCTCAGCCTAATGAGTTTCTGCAGGAGAAGCAAAAAAAAAAATCTAATTATTCTGAGCTGTTGCTCACACGTTGTAATCCTGTTGTGTCTCTCAACAGCAGCACCTGCAAACAGGTACTTCAGGCCCTCTGGCTGCTACAACTGGGACAGGTTTGAGCTGAGAGGATGGGCAAGGAAACAGGGCCTGGGCTTGTCTCTGCCTTCTTGGCCATAAGGGCGTTGCACATCTTTACATTTAAGAAAAATTTTCCCCCCACAGCCAAGATTAAAAATGAGCTCATTTCCCAATGGCACAAAGGCAGCTGGGACAATGAACAGGCTGTGGCATGCTTGTCTTCACTTCAGGACAGCTCAGCCTCTCTCAAGCCCATTCCACACCTGATTTCAGTTCACATAGCATGAACACATAAAGTCACTCCACCCCTCTCAAACACTTTCCCACCTGCACAAAAAGAACCTCCGTGGTTACTTAAAAATATCATGAAAGCCACGTTCTGAAAGTGTTATTTACTTCAGGTGTCTGATCCAGTGTATCTGAAGTAGTTAGCAGGGATTTTATTTTCAGGACATAAACAATCAGATCATTCTGAAAATTATCAGGTCCCTCTTAAGAGCTTAAATGCAGGAGCTCAGGGGTGTGTTTGCTGGTTAAATGCCACACTAGGTAACTGAACTCTGTTCTCATCCCTGCCACAGAGCTCTTACATGCTGGGATAAGGGTGCCCAAATCTGATTTTTCACACTCATTCATTCTCAGTGTGCCTGAGTTGAGATGTCTGGATGTGATTTGCAAAGCAGCTGAGCAGCCCCAGGCACATCTGAAGTCAAGGGTGGCAAAGCTCTGAAGTGAAAAGTGTGCTGGAAAATTTGACATAGCAGGCCAAGTGCCATTAGATATTTTTGACCATTCCTCACTCAGTCTTCACTAAAATACCCTCTTATTTGATAGTCTTCATCCAAAAATAACATTAATGAAGAATGCAGGTACTACAGAAAAATCTACAAGTAGCAACTCCTCCTCCAAAGTGGTATTTGACCACAGGCAGTAACTAATGAGGGAAAGCAGGATGGGAATAGCTCCTCCTCAACAAACTACTGCCCCATCCCACAGCTCTCTGTGGCACAAACTGCCCTGTGCTGTGAAGGCAGCCCAAAGGATCCCCCAAAATCCAACACCTGGGAGCTCAGATGAGGCATCTGGCCTGGGGTGGGTGTCCCACATCATGTTTCTGTCTGCCAGCCAACGATGCCACCCCTCCTCAGCTAATCAAAGCAGCCACAGCTGTGTGGAACACTATTCCCCACAGCTTTTCCCCCACTTTTTTTTCCCAGTTCTGTTTAGCAACTTCACACATGAAGATCTAACCTCAGTCAGCAGCTGTTTTAGAGACATGGAGCTAAAGCAGGTAAAGAAATGCTTGGAAAGGAAGTGAGGAGTGCCATACTTCCCGAATGTTCTGCTGCTCCATCTCGTGCCTCTTGATCATCGTTTTCCTCTTGAAGGAACGGCAGTTTTTGTCGTAGTAGAGTCTCTGCTGGCTGAGAAGTTGGGCCTCCTCTTCAGCCTGTGTGTGCTGCAGGTTCTCTTTGTGTTTGGATATTCTTTCTTGCTTCTCTTTCTTGGGCGTGCTGTGGTCCTCGTTCATTTCCTGCAGGGGCAAAACAAGGCTTCCCTCAGGATCATGGTCACACAGGGCTGGCAGGAGGCACTGACCACATCCCTGCCATCCAGGACCCCAAAATCCTGCTACAACACCAGGTGCCAGCAGAACCTGACCCATCACCCGGCCATGCCCAGCCCTGCTGCCCCCAGAGTTGTTATGACCCACACCAAGAGGAGGAAAATCAGCCACTAAACACAGACATTTGGGGAGTGAACAGCACAGAGAGGAAAGAGAGTAACACACCACTGCAGGGGAGGCTCTGGCTGCCCAGGACCCCTCAGGTCCCTTCAAAGCTCTGTGCCTGCTTTACAAACAGTCCAGCCTGGGTTTAAAGTTTTACTTCAACAGGTCTCATGCCTGTAAATCACAAAACAGGGCTCCTTGCTATTCATTTTCTCACCTTTACATTCTTAACAGCAAATTATTTTTGCAGTGTGGTGGGGACACTGTAGTTAAATAATGCACTTTGGCACAGATCAGCCATATACTATATTTTTATACAGACTTCTAATTCATATAAGTGATCATAGGGCTTTTAGTCAAGAGACACTGAATGGCTGCTCTGATTACTTACACCTTAAATAAAAAAAAACAGATGAGGAGAAAGTGGAAGAAGAATTCACTTCTCTGTGAAGTCCCATTTTCCATCATCACCCTTGGTTTCAAAGATTCTGCTCTACAGCAAGTTATGAAGGCACCTCTAGCACCCCCAGAGATTCTTCTGAAAATGCTGCCAGATGGTCCCAGTTCCTGAAATTTTATTTGCTGAGCATCTAAATTTGCTTCCAAGCCTGACAGGATCCCTTAAACCCCTGGGCTGGCTCTGCTTTATCAAAACCAAAGACTGGCTTGTGTTCATTCCACACCCCTTCAGCCCTGAAAATGAGGGTTTCTTGCCTCTTTAATCTTTTCCTTGCAAAGCTTGTATTGTTTCTTCTGACTTTCTAAAAAGGTCGCCAGGTCTTTCTTTTGCTGAGCCAAAATCTGTTGCTGGAATTTCTTTTCATCTGCTGCAGCTGCCTTTGCCTGCAAGGTACAGAGAGGAAAAAAATAATAGAGAAACAAAGGGTGAGTAGGTACAGAATCCAGCACAGATCAGTCTTGTGCTGTGTTTTTTGGTCATTCCTCCCTCACTGTGCTAAACAAAGCCATGAGCATTAAGCCACAGGAAAACTGCTTGCACTGAAAATCCATGATGGCCATATAAATGTAAGAGTTTTCTTGTGCTTCTCATCTCCCCACCAAACCCACCCCAGGAGGTACAACCCCACTAATTCACTGCGTGGATCAACATGCTGATTTTTAAACAGAGCGAGGAGCAGCAGCAAGGTTTGTCATCCCCTCAGCCATGAGGCAAAGCTCCTACAAGGTCCCCACAAGGATCTCCAGCCTCTCTTATGAAGCTGTCACTGGCTGTGGCACTGGTGGATGCCAATGGAGTGCCCATCATCCAGAAGGACGACTTGAGGCTGGTTCACCAAACTGGCCAGGGCAGCTCTGGACAGTGACCACACACAGAGCACGTGGGGTTAAAGCAGCAACTCCCCCAATCTTCTCTTACCTGGACTCACCTCTCCCTCCAACCCCACTCACCTCCTTGTCCATCACAGCCACCTGCTTCTTGGCCAGCTTCTCCAGCTCGATGGACGAGTTGTTGGCGTGTGTCTCCACCTCCTTCTGCAGCTTGAGGCGGTGCTCGTCCATCTCGGCCTTCAACTTGTTTTCCAGGGCGATCAGCTGCTTCTGGTGCTGGCGCCGCATCCGCTTATATCCTGACATCTGTTCCCGCAACTCGTTCTCCTGCTCATGCTCATGGATCTGTCTTGTAACCTGATGGCAGGGAGAGGGGAAGAAGTGCTGCACAGCCTGCCTTTCACAGACAAGCTGTCTCCATGTTGGAGCTCACCTGGAAGCCGGGCCCTGCTCTGCTGTCCTCTCAGAGATCAGCTTTCAGGGAATGCTGCTCCAGGTTTCAGAGGTGCTGCTGTTTAATGTCACAGAGACACAAGGTTTCTCTCTCCTGATTTTTAGCCCCCCACCTTTACCTGGGACTGTTGTGTGTGTTTTCGGTAACGCAGCAGAAAATGCCATGTTACAAATAAAGGAAGTTACTGGTTATTTATCACTCCAGCAAACACTGGAGGAGATCTGGAAACAAAGGTGGCTGGATGATGGACAACCTTCTTCAGACACAGGGGATAACTTTTTTCAGACACAGGACTCAAATCCTGAGGGTGACATGGACTTACAAGATGGGATCCATTTTAAGAACCCCTCGACCCACCCATTCTTTCCTTCCTCCTCAAGTAATGCCCCAATGCCAATTCAGTCCTTCAACACCTATTTCCTCTTATGAGTAGCCTCCTTCAAAATTTCTCCTTAAAATTCAAGACGATGGTAGACTGAGCTCATTCCCTCCTAGAATTGAAAGTTTTCTAACAAGGGAACGCTGTTCTGGAACTGTGTGCTCTTAACAAGATTGATCAGATGGTCTAAGCAGATTTTAAACCCTGCTCAGCTGAAACAAACTCACAAGTTCCACATTCATTTCCATGCCCAAGTGTATCCATGTGAAAGGAAGGCAAAAAAAAAAAAAAAAACACCCAGTAAGTCGTGCCAAAAATGTTCAGAAAAAAATGCAAATGGTGATGCTTCCATTTCAAAAAAAGAAAAGTGTCTAAGAATGATTTCTATTTTTTTAAAGACAGTTTCAGGAACGCCAATATAAAGATCCGCTGATCCTTTTTATGACCTGGGAGCCAAAACTGGAGGACCTGATTCTGTGTGAGGGGATCTCTGCTTTTGTGCTGAAGTGTGAAGCAAAGAGCTCAGCCCTTTGAAGGCGATCAGTGACACTTTACAAACCAATAGCCCTTCCTGCAGCCTGCAAGAGCCCAGCCTTGCTGAAGGATTCCTCCAGAGCAGCCCAAAAAACTGGCCTCTACTACAGGGCTGCTGTCACTTGAAGGCAGTTTTTCAAGGATTTTCAGACACAGGATGGGATGTACCTACAGACCTGAGAAGGTTCAGGTTCAACAGAAGAGCAGCTGCTTTGTAGAGCAGCAAACCCAGTGCACTTGCTGGCAGCCCTGTGTGCCAGGACCAGGAGGTGACAGGAAGCCCTGATCAAGTAAGAGCTCTGAAATCACCAGGCAAGATTAACACCCCAACTGATGTCACCCAAGGCAGGCAGCTTGTGCCACCTCTCTCAGCTCAAATGACTCCCAGCACCTGGGAGGAGTGTGAAGAGGAGCTTAGGAAGAGCCTCTCAAAGCCTTCACCTTGGAACAGATTAACAGCAATTTACAGCAAATAGGTGCCAACCAAGAAAACTATTGCCAGAG
Organism: Manacus vitellinus; assembly: GCF_001715985.3. Taxonomy (NCBI): domain Eukaryota; kingdom Metazoa; phylum Chordata; class Aves; order Passeriformes; family Pipridae; genus Manacus; species Manacus vitellinus. The sequence goes on along the minus strand of NW_021940671.1, from coordinate 2,049,045 downwards.
CCCCAAGGAGAGAAATGAGACGTGAAAGGATGAAGGTATGGAAGGGGATGGCCTCTGTCTCCCCCCATCCCTTCCAAAGACAACCCCAGAGGGAAAAGGAAATGTCTGATGGCAAAGAAACCAAAGGACCAGCCTGCCTAGAGCACTGTGTCAGAGCAGGGATGGTGGTGGATTAGCGAGGTCAAGCATCCACTACAAGGTAAGAGATGATGTGTAAATCACATCCTCCTTGTGCAAGGAATTTCAGGATGTGCTTTTGAAGTTGACTGGATTAAACACATACTTACACCTCAGCAGCCTTCAAATGCTTGGGACTAGGTAACAGAACAGATCTCAGCCAGCCACCAGGAGCGTGTGAGATTGTAGGAATGATCATGGAAACACAAATACAGTGCTAGCCCTGTGTGTTCCTACAGTTCAGAAAGCTTTTGGTTTTTCCAAGCATACCAAGGACAGCCACACTTTGCACAAGCTGGGAAGTGTTTGTAGGAACTGGCATGCTTCAGTCAAGTAAGTCAAGAGTAAGATCTCTGCCAGAAGCTTCCAGGTGAGGAAGGTTCCTCTGAGAAGCCATCCAAGTTGATTACAAGAGACAGATGCCAGGTAAGACAGGCAAACCCCCCACACTTCACACATGCCATTTACCATGTCGAATGACATCCAGCTTGGGGAGAACAGACTCGGTCAGGCACTTGCAGAGACACGGGAACCTCCAAGCAGCAGCACAAGATCTTCCTGGATGTGCTATTTTTGAGGCCCAGCCCTTTTGTGAGCAGTGGGACGTTCTGCACAGCATACTCCGTTCCCAGGAGTTGGCAGAACAAAGCAAACAGCAAGAGCAGAAGAGAAATGGATCTAGGAACCCTCTAAGAACTTCACCAGTCTCACCTTTGGTCTGATCTCTAATGAGATGTAGAACATGCACTTGTTTTATTTACAGCAAAAATCATTAACTGTTATCCTTTTTTTTTTTTTTCACCCCATTTCCAGTTTTGCTCAGCTTTATCATGACAAGAATTCCATCCTGGAAAGATTTCCCATTCAGTCTGGGATATTTATTCCTAACAATAGGATGCAATTCCTAACTATAAGCTTAGCTGATAAGGCCTTTCAGAAGATGAGACATTAAAAAGTCTGAAGAAAACAAAAAGTGGTTTTCCATTCCTGAAGATGAGAGAGAAGAAGAGCAGACTTGGTGATCATCTCATAGATTTAATGTCTGCATTCAGGTGCTCATGATAAGGACTTAATTCATCACCATAGTCTCCAGTCAAGCCCAGTGCTCTTCAGGACTCTGACTTCGAAGACAAAGTCTGCACATGGTGATCTCAGGGAGGGATGGATTTGGAAGGAAGGAACATTAGTTACTGAACATGCCCAGTTCAGCACCACAGAAGTCCTTCAGACTAAGCATGAATGAATAAAGGATTATGGCTTTAAAGATTAAGCCCCTAATGAATGAACAGCTCCAGCAACCATTTTAAAAAGGAAATTTGGGGATGTTCCAGTAATCACCTTTCTGGTGTTCTTAGACAACGACACTTGGAACTCCATGAACTATTCAGAATATCCTGAGCTGGAAGAGCTCCACAAGGATCATCAAAATCCAACCCCTGATCCTGCAGAGACACCCCAACAATCCCCCCTGTCCCTGAGAGTGTTGTCCAAGCCCTCCTGGAGCTCTGGCAGCCTTGGTGCTGTGCCCACTGCCCTGGGGAGCCTGGGCAGTGCCCAACCACTCTCTGGGGGAAGAACCTTTCCTGAGATCCAACCTAACCCTGTTCTGACACAACTCCAGCTGTTCCCTGGGTCCTGTCCCTGCTCACAGAGAGCAGAGGTTGGTGCTGCCCCTCATGAGGAAGCCCCCAGCCATAACCCCATAGATTAGGATGGGGAAAAAGATGACAACTGAACTGCTCGCTGCCAAATCTGTTCTGCACATAACCAGAAAATGTCAGGATCCTTCACAGCAGAAAGCTGCAGTTTCCTGGAGCTCTCTCTGCAGCACACAATAATCAATCAGGTCATCAGCAGAACCAAAAACCTGTACAAACCAGAACAGCTTTTATTAAGGTATGACATTTTCTCAGTTTCTTATCTCTCTGTATCTTTGGCACACACAGAACTGAGAAGAGAGATGTCTCTTCCAACCTACTCCCACAGGCAGTTCACTTGCCATAAAATCCAAACTTTCTCTCTTTCACCCCTCCAAGATTTTTGCTTTACATAAGGGAGTTGAGCTCACAACTTCTCCTCCAAACCAGCAGCTGTTCAGAGTTTCTTCTTCTACATTGTTTAACCAAGACACTGAACCCTTTCCTAAAGGACAGTTATTCTCACCTCTTGATAACCAAAATACTGAGCTCCTCTGTGCTGGATGAAGCAGAGCACTGAGCAAGACTCCACCAGCAGCTTCTCAGAGCAAGAGAAGAACTCAAAGATGAGAAAGAACAAGTTCAGAAATTTTAGAGCAAAGGTCTACCAAGGCAGCAGCCTGATGAGTCCATTTGGGGAAACTCAACCCTCTGGAATAAGAAGTCATTGCTTCAGCAGAAAAGGGTGCAAGAGAACAGCTTCATGTGAAGGCACCTGGTTTGGGAGCCAGGCTGCCCTGGTGTCACTGTCCTGGCTACATCCAGGGAATCCTGCTCACGTGGATGTGGACATTTGGCTCTGCAGACCCTGGAGATCACATCCTTCTTTTGCTGGCATCTGGACTTCAAAGAGAATGCCAAGGCCTTTGAAACAGTGTCCACACTGTCTGATCTTTCTAGGAAATCAGATGTCATAGATGTCAGGAAGAAATCCTTCCCTGGGAGGGTGGGGAGGCCCTGGCACAGGTTGCCCAGAGAAGCTGTGGCTGCCCCATCCCTGGAAGTGTCCAAGGCCAGGCTGGACAGGGCTTGAAGCAACCTGGGCTAGTGGAAGGTGTCCCTGCCCATGGCAGGGGGTGGAATGAGATGAGCTTGAAGGTCCCTTCCCACCCAAACCATCCTGTGATTCTATGATGACTTCATGAAGCTTTAACTATTTGATCATTTAATTTGAGAACTGTAAAAGCAGCTTTTGAGGAGATGCATGAGGAAGTGGGGATTTAAAGGGTCAAGCTTGAAAGGTACCCAGAAGTGCAGATCAGTGCATCTCTGAACACATTTAAAAAACAACTTTCACTTGAAAATAACTATATGTGTAGCCTTATCACCATGCAGAACCTCTGCCCTTCTTTTTAAACACAAGTTTGCTGAGCTTCAAGGCTTAGATTTCTAGTTGTAACTTTTAATTTATGGATCATTGACAGTCTGCAAAAGAATATGGAGATGTGGTAGGTACCTGATCTCCATTTCACATGGCAACTTTCCCTGCAACAGCAGAAATATGCAGGGTATTTTCCACCACTGTTCCATGTGAGTGATGGTTTCTGTTACCACAAAAAATGATTAAAGAGAGAAGTGATCTAGGAAAAAAAATGACTATTAAAATTGATGATTGAATTATGACCAAAGTTAAGCTCCTTCAATTTTCTAACCCACATCTGCTCATTTTTTTCTTTAACCTGAGTAATATCAAGGCACTCCTGAAAGACCAGAAAGGTACATTCACAGCCTGTTTCTCTGGGGATAGTTCTTTTCACTGTTTTCTCTGGAAGACTATCCAGCTTGCTTCTGATTCACATGATGCTTCTGCAGAGCAACAGGGCAGGGGAATCACTCTGAAGATCACTGGGTCATCTGGAGTGTTCAGCTGCCTGATGTGAGTTCTCCTGTGACCCCTGCACTCGCTGAAACTGCTTCAGCTTGTTTTTGGAAATAGATCCAGCTTCCTTTCAGGAATGCCAGTCTTCCCTCCATCTTCAATATCCTGATCTAAGGCTGAATAACAAGGAATTGAGGCCCCAGACCCTGGACTGCACCACCAGGAACAGCTGTGGAGTGAACAGCCCCCAGACCTGGTGCTTTTCTTCTATCCCACTGCCCTGCTTTCATGTTGGAGGGTGGTGTTCAGCAAATCCCATAAAAAGTTTTTACACCCAAATACCACCCCATACTAATGAATTTGGGGTCAGAACTCCCATTTTCTGATTCTCTGCAGTACAAGCCACCTGATGCTCCCAAGTGCACAACCTTCCTGTGCCCGGGAAGGTGTTCCCAGCTGCTGAGAAACCCACTGATGGGCAGCAGCAAGGATGTAGGGAACCATCAAAGCTTGCTTTTAAAACACTGTGGGATCTTGGACATCCATTCACACAGGAATAATCTTTTCCAGATGCCACAGAAAGAGTAAATTAACACGGAGAGGTGAATAAAGTCTGAATTTCTGATCCGCGCTGTAAATTCCAGACACTTTTTGGTCATTCTCAGCTCCATGACTGACCCTGCCCTCTGCATAGATATTTCAGCAGGAGACAGGAAGGCTGACAGAAGTTTTCCCTCGGCCAGAGGAGCAGCAGCTTTTGGCATCACTGCCCACTGACATCACCCAGGCACTGAGTGGTGACCGAATCCACAGTGACAGGGAAGTGTTCTGACACCACGTGGGCACCTCAGACACAGGCACTGGCACTGGCACCCAGGTTCTGTGCAATAGGTTTAAACTTGGGGGTTTTTCCCTCCCTCTGGATTTCCATTTTGGAACATGAAGAGGTGGGAATGCAAGATTATTAAAGGGAAAGCTCATCACAGTGAAATATTTCTGTGGTAAACACAGGGAAACTTCTCCCTCAACCATGTAACCCCAGAAGCTAAGGACACACCAACACTTCCTGGAGTACCAAGGTTGGGAACTTCCCTCTACACTTGGAAGGGGATACATGTGTGTGTGTATGGTGGGGACAAGAGAGCTTTTGCAAGACACATAACTCCACGTGCTTTTCCAGAGGCCTGCTGGCCAATTTAGGAGCTAATGAGTGTGATTCCCACTGCCCCAAAGACACTGTGCTGTGCAGGTACTGCCCACCTGAGGTGTGCACCCAAAGCTCTCCCCACATGAGCCCAGAAACGGTCCCTGTCAGAGCATGTTCCACAGAAAACCCAAAAAAGAGAAGTCTTCCAGAAAGCCAACCATCTTCCCCACCCAGGATTGATTTTATCTTTATCATCACCTGGTCACCAAAGCAGAGAGATTTAGCAAGTCCAAGTGACCAAGGAATTAAGGCAGACACAGTCCCAGCCCCACAGGAGGCTGCCATGGGATTTAAGAGTGACCTTGTGACATGAGCTGTCTTCCCCAGAGGTCTGGCAATACCTCACAGCCCATACTTTCATTAATTCCCAAAGGGACCTAGTCATGCAATCCCTCCAAGCCACCCAAGTAGCCCCAGGGGTGACAAATTCAAGGAAGACAGGAGTTATGGACTCTGCTGCTCAGGCAGGACAGAAGGTGCAGCAGCTTTCCACAGGGAGTAAAAGAACATGAATATATTCAACACACATATCAATTTATCAATGAAATTGTATGTATGTTTGGAGTATGATACTTGAGTCATTCATCATTTCTTCCCTCCAGCCAACCTAACTGGGTCCTACTTTTATCTGCTCAGTGCAGGCAGTAGTGCTGGCACTGCCCTGGGTGCAAACACACACACATACAAAAGGGAAAAATTCCCAGGGCAGAGGGTCTCCAGGAGACCAGGAATCATTGCCTGTGCCAGGTGTGCTGCATGAAGTCCTTTAATACACACATTTCTAGGTCACTCTTTAAACTGGGGGCGAGCAGGGAGGGAAAGGGGAGCAGGGGACACCAGCCTGGGGAGCACTCAGGGTACAGGAACCCCCAAGCACACCTGCAAAGGATGGGACTTGGACGCTCCCAGGAATGCCACAGCATCATTTTAGATTTGAACAGCAGCAGCAGCAACAATCACACAGGAAAATTTTGGCTGCTGGCACTGCTGCTGCTGCTTTTTCCCCTCCCCTCACAACCTTTTGCTGTGGTCACACTCACACACACACACACACACACGCACACACTGTGTCTTTTGCAGGCAGAAATGGGAAGGGATTTGGGGGATCAAGAAATGGTGGTATGGAAGGAGAACCCCCACGGTGGAGGGAGGGTGAAGCGGGAAGGGGAGGGCTCGCTGGTGTAATTTCGGGGTTGGTCCAGGATGATGTCATAGCACTGAGCAAGTGCCATGGCCAGACCGTGGGTACTTTCTAACGCTCCCCGTCCATCTGACCTCTAATACCATCGGGCTGAAATATTTAATATGACATTCATTTTAGCTCCGAAGGGCCATTTTTTCACTGCTTTCCCCCGAAAAGGCTGTTTCCCGACCGCAGCCCGGGGTGGGGGAGGCGGCACACAACTAACTCTTCCGGCACACACCCCTTTCCCTACTACAAAGGCATCCACAGCAATCACATTTGCAATAGTACAAATCTTGATGGATTCATCCCATCCCCCTCCCCTTTGTAAGCCCACAGCCCGCTGTAAGCCCTCTCTCTCCCTTATCGCAGCCCAGCAATCCTTCCAAGGGATCAAGCTGGAAAATGCAGTCACGGTACAGTTGCTTGAAATAAATGAATGAATGAAAAAACAGGCAGCGGCTCAGGCGGGCAGCGGGGATCTTATTGTTCCCAAACCCCATCTGCATCTGCACCTCCACAGCGTTCCAGCACCTCTCACACAGCTCATAACACACTTTAAGCACATGCAAATAAATATATTAACAAAAGGGATAGGTGGGAAATGGGGGGAGGAGGGATGAAATGATATTAACTTCACCCAGGAAGGTGGGTTATCTCGCATACAGTGGAAATGCACAGAGAAATTAAATATATTCCACATTTACATCTCTCTCTCTCTCACACACACACACACACACAGAGGTAAAAATCTCTTTCAGTGCAATATCCAGTTGCTATGCCAACACCACCAACAGCATAGGGAGGAGAGGAAGGCGATGGGGGCTCGGAGCTGGGGTGGGGTGGGATGGGGTGGGGGGGCTCTTACCAAAGATGCTGATTTGATTGTGGCAAAGCGCTCTCGGTTCCGGTAGTGGAGGGCCTGATTCTGCACTGACTGGGTAGGCCGCACCTCAGGCCTGCGATCCCTGTGGCCCACCTCATCCCTTATAAATACATGATCCTGCAGAAATGGATAAAAACAAGGAGAAAGTCCGGCTGTGCTCTTCCCGCGGCGGCTGCCTCTCTCTCACCCCTCTGTCTGCACAAGCGCGGCTGTAGGAGAGGCATAGTTCAGCTCTCTGCTATTCCCGGCAGCTCCCACCGTACAAAATGAATAAGCAACACATTGCAGCTCGGCTCGGCGCGTCAGCTGATCGCTAGCGGGATGCCTCCGAATCCCTGGATCGGGCTGCCTTGCCTGCCTCTCTCTCTCTCTCTCTCTCTTTTTTTCTTTTTTTTTTAAAAACCTCCGAGATTACATTATGTGCGAAAAAAAAAAAAGCGGCTGGGGAGCGTGAGGCGGCGCAGAGCGATCGGAGTCCTCGGGAAGGTCGGGTTCAAGCACTGCAACCCAGCGATCCTGGTGAAAACGTGATTCCCATGTCTAGGCACGGAGCTGATGTTCCCTTTTAACACAAGAGCAACATCCTGCCTCATTCCCTTCGCCGAGCGGTCTGTCCTCAGTAGGGTTTCTTTGTCCCTTGTTTGCTATCTGCTGTGGGGGACGAGCATCCTGGCTAAATCCACGGCAGGCTGGAGAGCACCAGGAAAGCCTCCGTGACCACTCAGGGATCCTGCTTTCCAGTCATGATCCTGCACAGTTCTAGCACTTTCTCTCCACAGCCCACAAAGGATTTTTTTTTTTTTCTCTCCCTTTTAAAGCAACAGCTCCCAGGTTTTAGCACGAATGGTTCCCGGTGCAGCCTCACTCCTGCTCTCTGCCAAGGCTCCGCCGGGAGCGGCTGTGCCTCCCCGAAACGGAGCGGGCAGGTTTTGCCATGGAACAAAGCTCCAGGAGAAACCCTTGGCCAGCAAAAAACGCCACCACAATTTTCCTAATTGGGATGGTGACTGCCCCGAGGCTACACCTTTGGGATGGAGCAGCCTTGGGACACCAGGCACATCCCACTGCCCTCACCACACCCGGACAGCAGCACCCACTCCACAGGGCAGCAGGGATGACACACCTGCCACGCTGTCACCCACCACAGTTCTGTGACTCCCGTCCTCAACCTCCAGCTCCTAACATTTCCAAGGAAGACTGAGATTCTTCCTGAACTAAATCAAGTTTCCAACTGTCAGGGGTGCAAAATAAAGGCTGCCAGAGCCTCTAAAGACACAACCCCTTGCAGTGAACAGTTGGCTCCATGCACCAAGTGTTTGCAGGTGAGCAGGAGCAGCCCAGTGGTGAGAAACCAGCCACCATGGAGTAGCATCTCCACCAGGACACTGCTGCTATCCTAATGCTCCTTTCCCACTCTGCAGACACCTGGTTTCCCTCTCTACTGGCCTCAATTTCCAGTTGCTTCTCGCCCCAGACCCACACACCTTCAGCCCCTTTCAACAGGATTCTGGAAATGGTCTCAAGCAAAACCCAAACAGGTACAGAAATGCTGATATCAAGAGCTGAACAACACATTGATTGAAAGTGTTTTGAACCCCAAACCTTTCCTCATATCCTTCATTTTGAGTGTTCCTGCTCCACGCTCACCTTTCCCCTTGCCTTGCACAGAGAGCACAGTGGCCAAGGCCACCCCTGAGCCTGCACTGGCTCCTCCACACCCACCACAAGGACACAGAATGAGCCAAAGCAGTTAAAAAGGACAGTATTCCACAGAAATAGCAGGAACATGGAGTGTAATAAAAAGTCACAGTTTCATTTTATATTGGTCATCCTTATACTGGACATTTGTGGCACTGTCTGACAGGGGAGGCACTGCAACAGAAGGGCAGTTGGGCTGATCTTTCCTTTTCAATTTGGGCATGCTGGTGTGACAGGCAGGGCTCTCAGACTTGCACACATTCCTGAGAAAGGCATATCTTGGCTCTAGAACAGTCATCCCAAAAAAACCTTGATTAAACATTTAAAGTCTAACAGTATCGGTTTAACCGGACTCGTGGCTTCACTGGAAGGACATCAATCCCTAATTTTCCACAGCCTTGCAGCACTTCCACCTCAATAGGTGATAGCAGGTGTAAGGAGGACTCTGTGCAAGGCAGTCAGGGATATCCTGGATAAACCAAAGCAGTCAGGCTGACCAACATCACCTTTTGGGTTGATATTTCTACTGATGTGCTTTGGAGCCTCCTGGAACAGCAGCCCCCCAGCCAGGCAAGGTCCCTTCCAACCCAAACCATTCCATGATTCTATGAACTGCCAAAGGGAACTTTTTTACAGGCTGAAACTGGAACAACCTCACCAAAAAGTACAGCTGAATAAAAAAGGCCTGTGGTAAAGATTTATTCAAGATTCACCCACCTGAACCATGGAGGAAACGAGAGCTACTACTCCTCTACTATAGCTCTGAAATGAAGGTGGAGACAGGACAACTATCACCCATGGTCATTCACAGGGTTCTTAAGGTCTGCTGGCAATATCCCAATGCCTGGACCATGTTCCCTCTCTCCATTACATTAGTATGGCAGCAGGAATGTGAAATATTAAAACCAGAGAAACAGCAAATCACTGAAAAAAAAATCTAGACCAGAAACTTTTAAAACAGGCATTCAGGTTTTTCAGAATGCTCCAAAACACCCCCTAAAATGACAAGTTGAAATTGCAATTACTGCTTATACAGGAAAATTAATCTGTGATTTACTCTCTGTTATCTAAGAGGTGGATTTTTAGAGGGAAGAGTGTCACCCTGGTCTTGTTTCATGGGACTTCTCCTAACCTCAGTGCAATAAGAAGCTCAGAGCAGAAGCTAACTGCCCTTCAGGAATGTGAATTAACCACATTCTCCATTTCAAACTGAGCTGGGCAAGGAATGGCAAAATTCCTTTGCAACTGAGAAAGCCAAAAGACCAATTGAAAGGGGACAAAAAGCTCAGTGGTTGTCCTTGGCACCCCTTAATCTGGGATTTGAGGATTCTGCATCAGGCAGCCATCTACTACTAACTCTCAGCTAAGCCCATGGAACTTTCACAGGCTAAATTCTGTGACATAAGTATTTTTATCTGAAAAAGCTGCCACACTACCAGAAATAAAAACACTTGGCACGAACAGTTACCAAGTCTAACAGGTTACACTGCCACAGAGATTGCTAGTAAGAGAAATAAACCTGAGAGCAGCCAGCTCCACCTTCCTCAGATGATGTGACTGATGGCTACTATGACAAACATCCACCTGCAAACCCAGAAAATACATCTCTGTTCTTTTAATTTCATTTTCTTTTGCCAAAAGCTTGCTAAGAGACACTGCAGTCATTTTGCCTTTCAGGTTTTGGCACGGATCAGGAAATTTTGTTTCAAAACTTTTAGCTCCAGATTTGTGGGAAACAAAGACTCAAAACTGGCACCTGAGCCCGAGGTACTCAGTAAGTAAAATCTGACTGAAAGCACCCCAGAAACTCATTGAGTTTGGGTCAGGGTATCCCTCGGCCCCAAATCTGCACTTCAAACCCTGGTTTGTTTTTAAAGTAATGTATCATCTGTGTGTATTTCACTTGTCATCTGTTTTCTGTGGGGTTTGCAATATTTGCCTTAAGGTTGCAACTTTGGGCATACTCAGATCACATTTCACAATAAATCCTTCTATTTAGGGTCAACAATCTGGAAGTTTCAACTTCCTACTGAAGGAATAATTTGTTATTCTGATTGTATCATCCACATAAACAGTTTCCAGGCTGATCACAACAAATGGGGGTATTTGGCTGATCATATTTGCCAGGACAAAAGCCTCCCAAATATTTCTACAGTACTGTCTGACCAGAGATGGTGGAGCTTCCAGTTACTTAAGTGGTGCTTCCAGCTTGGTATCTAAATAGCTGCTCCTGGTGTATTGGCTGAGCATCCAACAATGCACATGAGTTCCTGCTCTAACCATGAGTCTTGCCAAGGTCACCCTGCAGAGTAAGAACCTGGATTTTACTCCCTGTAGTCCATCCCAGTTCTACCACACAGTGCCTTTTCACCTTCCTCACTTAAAAAAAGGCTTTATCATCCAAACTCTGACTACCCTGGACAAGCCCAAAGCCAGAACAGCTACACTTTCACCTTAGAAGGCACAGTCACTTGCCCACAGTGGTTTTTGTTATGCACACCAAATAAAACCCTTCACAAATGCTGTTTACACAGGAGGATTCACTAACTGGAAGGGCTGCCAGTCTCCCAGACAAATGGGAAAGGCAATTTCCGAGCCACAGTAAGGACTTCAGTGGAATTGCAGCAAATCCCTGCCTTCTAGGAATTTAAAGAGCAAGGAAAACAACAGTGTGCCATCATTCATCTTAATACATTGCACTAAATGCCTTGATAATCTACAGAGAGGTTTAAGTATCAAAAAATCTTTCAAGACAAGGCTTCATGTCCCCAACCAGCTTGACTTGATTCCAGAAGGTATGTGAGGGGTCACTGCTGCCAAGCACATGCAAGCCAAAACTAAGTAATTACATAAATATCCTTTACATCTCATAGAAAACATCCTTTCCAAGTGGGAATCATAAATCTTGATATGTAGGAGAACACCCTCAGCTTTGCCTCAGCTGTAACTCTTGTAGAGCCACCACACCAGAGCACTCTCCATGCACAGAATTCTCCATGAATGCTGCACATTAATTATGGCACCAACAGGCAACATGCTCAGGGTAATTTGATGGATTTGGGAAGTCACTCAAGTTGCAGCAGTTATTACAGAGCTACCTGATTATTACAGACATTGGGAAAGAATTTGTGATGATGATCAACAGCAAACATCCTCTTTTCATCTTTTGGTTATAAACTAGGTTTTAATCACAAGGTTTCCCTGACATTTCATTGCCCAAGTTTCAGAAAGTACTGATGATTTTATGGTTGAAGCAAGAACTAGCAACAACTGAGCACTGCAGTTGAGCAAAATAATATTGTAGTGGCTTTTTATTTAGATTAAAAGAGTACAACATTTTACTATTATAGTTTTGTGGAAATAAAATAATAATAAATTCACTGAGGGCAACAAAATATTTCTGGGAAGCCACCTGTGCCCACACTGCAATATAACAGCAGCTGAACAAAGCAGGTGACAAAACATTTGATATATCAACAGATGTCTATAACTCTTATTTTATTGTCTTACTCTGGGAGCCAAACTCTTTATCCTAATTTTTAAGATGAATTAACTGATATTTATCTGCTTTTAAAATCTGGGTTATGTGTCTTTCAAGCCCAGTGTATTTGGAGTTTAACTCCCTGCCCCTTTTTGGCTTTGTTTTGGGGGGGGATCTCAGATACAGTTTGGTTTGTATTAGAGGTGTCATTTACTTTTCATCTCCCAAACTGTGCAGCTGAACAAGCTCCCAGCAGGAGATGGACATGAGAATATGTATCCACTGGGAGGATGATCCTTGGATGGAGAAGCAGAGTTATTTAACTGGCTTCAGAAAAGAGACTTTAGAACACCAGAACTCTTACACTGAACACACTGAGATGTACATGGCAACCAACCTGAAACCTGCAAGGGGGCAAGGAAAACCTCCTAGTGGGACAGCTCACCCAAGCTGGACATCTGAATTTCCTGTAAAGAATGTGCTGGTCATTAAGGTATCCTGAGGGAGCAGGCTTTGATCCCAGGGATGGACTGAGATCCCAGGAAGGGAGGATGCAGCCTTCCTGCCCAAGTAGCAGACATTATGGCCATTTTTTTTCCTCCCAGGAGTTTAGGACACAGATATAAATTAAATTAGACAAAAAGCTATACATTCAATTATGGTTTTTTATTGTTATTATTGTTTTCTTCCTGTCCAGTGATTTTTCTTCCACCCTACCAGTTGTACTCTGCTGACAGGTGGGAGTCACCTTTGCTCAAAGCACAAGTTTAAAACACAGAGCTCTACTGCTGTCCCAAAGCTTTTGTGTTGTGGAAGGGGTGAGGCTGTGCCTGTTTTCCATGGAGGAATTACCCCAAATGCTATATCCTCCACCAGGCAAAACCCAAGCACCTTGGCCATCATGAACTAGTACAGCCAGTGAAAAACCAACCAGATCAGAACAGGTCATTTCACTTACCCTGTGACCACAAAACATTTTTGGAAGTTACAGCCAACTAGCAGCTGTTAAAAAAAAGAAAGAAAATGAGTTGTTTACAACTGCTTTTTACGACATCAGCCTGTTTCTTATGCTTTGCCTCTGCCCCAGGGGGGCTGGTCAGAGACACGAGGAGGGCTCAGTGCAGATGCCTGAAGCCTCACCCAGCCAAGCACCACACAGCTGATGGTCTGCTCCTGATTTACCCCAGGTCAAGGCCACCCCAGACTGGCTCTCTGAAGCACTCAAGGCTGGGAACAAGATCTCACACAAGACCACAGGCTCTTCCATCCTACGTTTTGGTTACACACGGCATTCTGGGGCTGTGGTCCAAAAAAAACTGAAAGGCCTCTCACACTTTGGAGCTTTGAGCCTTAGAAAATATCAACAATCCAGGCCATTTTGCCATCTTGGTCCCTTTACACAGCCTGGTACATCTGGAGGTTGTTAATTAACACATTTGTGGAATAGCACAGTTTTACAGAACACTTTTGATTTGACCCATGTCAAAACCACCTCATATGTGACCCTATTGCCCACGTAATGCAGACAGCTGGCTGATCATGTTCATCAGTATTTTCTTTTTAGCCTTTAGAGGCTGACTAAATGCAAAACAAAAAGCTTAAATTAAACTTGAACCCCAGGTTCTTCCCATTTTGTTTGTGCTGGGCTCCAGAGTGACACCCAACACTTCACAGCTTCATCACACCTCCCAGAAACACAGTTAAAGCACAAAGATAAACTGAAGTCTTGTCAGAACAAGGAATTTTACCTTGAAAATAAAGTGGGATCTATGTGTATATAAACCCCCTGAAGTGTCCTGCTCCAAATTTAGTCTCTTCATGTGTATTAATATATACCTGATATACACATGAAGCAGTTTTCCATTTAAAATTGCATTTGCCAAAGTAACAGAGAATAAAAAATCATGTACTAAATTAAAACAATATATTTGCAGACTGGAATACATCCTGCTGCACACAGTCTAAATCTGCCTTATGCATACATCCAACTGAGGGGAGCATTTTCCAATGCAGAAGGAATCTACTCCACAGCAAGGATCAGCAATTGCAGCCAATTGTTAACTCTTCTGTGAAGACCATCAGTGCAGATCTGGTCTTTGTGTTTCCAAAATTAACCTACAACACCTGTGTTAAGGGATCTACAGGTGATTTCTTTTTCAATAATTCAGTTACAAGTGTGCAAATCACCCTGGTTTTCCAAACCAGATAAAAATTTCCATGTGGTGTCATGTTTGTGCATCCTACTCAACTGAATGCCTTAATCTCAAGAGAACAGCTATGCAGAATTCTAAGAGGACTGAATTCACAGCATCAGAAATCCTGTATTTGTACTTCAGAAGTGCCATACAACCATTATAAAACACAACATTCTTCTTAAAACAAGCAGGAACTCTGCTCCTTTCACAAATGCCATTTATGTCTGCTGGGAGCAGCTCACATTTTGTTTTCATCAACTGTAATGACACTGAGCAGTAACATTATAACCCATGTGTAAATCAGCCCCTCAAACTCCTATTTTAATGCTGTAGTAAATATGACTATTTAACAATGTGAAATTAAAGTTAAAACACATTTCTGAACCTACACAAAATGAGAAAGAGCTTCAACTAAAACCACCCAGAACTAAAACCACCACATCAGTGGCACTGCTCTTCCTTCAGTACAGTTACTTGGGCTTGGCATTTGGTACTTAACACTAGTTTTTTCAGAGAGGTGAAAACAAAATCTTCTGTAAAGGTGCTTTCAAATGTATTTCAGAAAGATGTAAGCCCCTGAAACCTGTGCAACTTATCTGCCAGTATCTTTAAATACATAAGGCCATCTTTTGTTAAAGACCAAGTGCCTCAAAAGCTCCCTTTTGCAGGTACTTCGATATTCAGTGACACAAACACTGTGTTTCAGGAGGAAAAACTGCTTACAAATATTTAGTTAGTTAAAACCAGGCTGTCCTGTAACCTTACAAACAAGAAATTCATGGCTTTCACGCTGCTGTAATGTTTTACCTCCTCTGGCAAAAAGCAAAAACGTACACTTTGAAGTTCCTTGCAAATGCAATCCCACAACCAACCTACATTTTGCTGCCCACTAGCAATTGACACTGCTAAGGCCAAGCCAAAACTATTTTAGTCAACCAAATAGTTGAGATTAGATGCTGACTTACAGCTTGGTACCTAGCACCAAGAAAAGGAAAGGCAGCAGATCACAGCATGCAGCAGAAGAGCAGAAAAGCATCGAGTGGAACTTGACTCCAAACGTACCTCGTGGGGAGGGTCCAAAGTTCTGCAAACTTCCACTTCTCACGAGGGAAATCCAAGTGCAAGCGGATTTTAATCACACACTGTGACTGGTAAAGGGTTAGCTGAGCTGCTGTGACCACTTGTCAGCACAGCACAGGGCACAGAACAGTCATTCCCGAGGAGACAAGGACTGAGACAAGCAGAGATGGAGAAGTGCACATGCGGGGCCGGGCGAGGAGGCACATGCAGCAAGTCTGGGTGAACCCTGCCTAGGCACTCACAGCTCTTTCATGAGCAGCCTCTTTCTGTTCTCAGAGGTTATTTAAATGCTTTTATAGGAAAAAAAAACCCAAAAAACAACCCACAGAACTTGACTGTGGCAAGCCCAGCACCAGCTCCTGCTCTCAGCAGATGGCTCAGCACAAGACCGGAGCACACAGACCGGGCGAGCCAAGAGGGACTGCAGGAAGCCATGGAGAGCACCAGGAACATACCTTCTTGTGAACAACGGAGGAACTGGAATTAAGGGTGCTCTCGTCACTATGCATCATGACCAGCTCAGGGCTGCTCTCATCCAGGACCTCCTGCATGCTGCTCACACTGCTGCTCTGGCTGCCCGTGCTCACAGACATGCTGGGGATGGAATGGTTGCTGCCCAGACTGTCCATCTTCCTACTCAGGTTTGATCCATGCTCACTGTCCTATAAAACAAGGGGCATCAGTTACAGATACTGCAGGAGATCACCTGCCCAGCACGAGCCTGCAATGCCCAAAGTCTGTTTTAGAGGTGACTCTGCAGACTTCAAGGTCATTATTTTGCCAACTACACTTCTTGGGGCTGCTTGGGTTGTGGAATAATCTCTATGGGGCAGGCAGCTTTTGCCTTTTCCCCTGTAATCTTACTGCATCAGGCTTCAAGTCTGTTTTTTTCAAGTATCAGTAAGTCTGGGCATGGCTCTTGGCTTGATAGGAGACATCCAGGCATACTGGATGACTGGTGGAAGGAGTCTCATAATTAAAAGGGAAAAAAAAAATAAAAATCTAAGTTTGAATTACAACAATGCTCCAACACATTTCCTGAATCAGAAAAAGTGTAAGACAATGAACCCACTGGTTTCTTATTTGATAAATTCTACATGGTGCTTAACAGGTGTAGAGGTTTTAACCTCCATGTCCCAAGCAGTCAGCAATTATGTTTCATCAAGCTAAAAACCCCTTGAAACCTTGTGTTTTCAGCCAAGATGAAGGTGAATGAAGAATTTTAGGAGCTGACTCAGAAAAGCCTGCATTATTTCAGGGGTTAAAACTTAAGATATAAATAAATAAATATTCCTCATGTAGGAGGTATTTTGGATTCTACAGACAAATTTCAGAAGTTAGCAGCCTTTTCTCTTGTTCCATACTCAGAGGAGTAGAGTAATCCCAGAGTATGTGCTTAGTCTGGACTGATTTAGTGAATTCATGGAGTCCTTTGTAATTAACTAGTGGCATTGAAGAGGCTTGCAAGGAGTTCACAGTGAGGACAGAGCTCTGAACATCCTTCAGCTCCTGGTCTTAAACAGCCCTGACTCACTAAAATGAACAGCCTGCTGCTGCACCCAGTTTGTGCTGGCCTCCAAAGGGAGCTTGGGGAGAATTACAGTACAAATCAATTAACAGGGAACTCATTTTGTTGGGAGACTGACAGAAAGATAAAACTGAGACTTGACAGATTTGTCTTTGATTGTGAGATCATTTTTTAAGCAATCAGCAGATCATTCAGAGCCTGCATGAGAGCACTTAAAATCCAAAATAATACTGGTTTACAGAGAACATGAGAATGAAAATATTTTCAGGATGCTTATATAAAGTTGCAGGAGAAATAACATAATGAGATGAGGCAATGGCTGTGTAATTAATGAGTGTCTATGCACGAAGGACAGAGATGAGACTGCAAATGAAACCTTAACATTGGCTTCCTGGCTTCAACACTTTCCAGATGACCTTAACCTTCCTGTGAGAGCTCTGAGGAAAGCATTAGTAGTGTTCTGAGTGTTAAGGATTTGTAAGGCTCCTCTTCCACCTCAGAAGGCAGAGCAAGGAAGTGTCTTGTGGCATCCACAGCAGAGCAGGTGCTGTAACCAGTTAGGCAGCAACTGAAGCACGTGCTGTTCTCCTTCACTGCTGAGTTAGTGACACACACGAGCAATAAATACAACCTCCTCTGGTGGGACACAGGCTCAGGGGTCAAATGCAGTGCAGAGCATGCTGTGCACATGCAGAGTGTGAATTCTTGGAGGTACAATAGCTCTTTCCCCTGTTGTTTGAGGAGTGGGGACAGGGGGAACAAGAGATACATCTTTGAGTCTACTGCTGCCACGTGTATCCTGTTGAGCTTGGAACTGCTGAACAGTCAAGTGGGAAACCCATTCCCTGGCACCTTTCCTGCCCTGTCATTCTCCTGACATCTTGCCATGCATGGGGAGAGACACTTGGGAGGCTTAAGTGCAGAAGTCTGACAATCCCCCACTCCCCAGCTAAGCTCCAGGTCTGGAAGCTGGAAGGTCAAAACAGGAGCAGCACTTGGTAGTTTTAATCACAGCAGATGCTGCTCTTGCTCCTTTTGTGCATCTCCATCCCAGGGAAGGAGAGCATGAAGTGCTGGTCCCCCCACTCCTGAACCTCTCCTACCTGCCACCCAGGTGCCCATTTCTTAAACCAGAGCTCTAGTTCAGCTTTAAAGGAACATTTGACCTCAAAACCAAGTCCCTGAAGATGTGCTGAGCTTGGGCACCTCTCTGTGTATTATTACCTCACTACACTGCAGCAAAAGCAATACAGACATCAATTTGTCTGTCAATGTTTTTCAGTGAGAACCAGTCATGGATTTATTTATCCAATGTGCCTGCACCAAGTGACATTAATTTCCATCTAAGCTCATCAACTGAAAAATGACTGGTTTCTTTCTCCACAGTTAAGGTCAATTATCATACACTGATTAAGTGGGTTGTTTATTACAAGATTTAAACTGAAGATGAGTCTTATGTCTTTAACCTTTAACTTTTTTCTCCTTTAATATTAAAGAATTTTAAAAAATAAGTCTTATTAATCCAGTGACTTGTTTCTCAGCTTATGATAGGCTTTACAGTAAAATTATGGTAACTGAAAAAATATTAACACTGAGTGGTTTTGACTGTGCTGATGAGAAAGAACAGTTTGGGCAGTCAAAGACCCTCCTTCACACAGTCTGGGAACCACCTCTTGCAAAGAACTTCCCTCTGAGTGAGTTTCTTCCCTAAAGCTTCCAGAAGAAAGGCCACCATTGGAAATAAACCCAAAATTTTAGATGTGCATTTATTGGCAGCTTTAGCACTCACTAAGGGCTACTATCATCCAGTATCCTATCCTGCCTCTCTGCTGATCCAAATGATATTCCAACAGCATTCCTCACCTAGGCTGTGCTCGTTCTGCCACCTTAAGGAGAGGAACATCTAGCTTGCCCTAAAACTACTCGTAACGGTGCAAATGGGGTGACAAAACAGAAGTACCTCCTCCTCCTCCTGAGACTCGTTCAGAGGGCCATTCCGTGTCTCCTGGAAGAGGATTTTCTTCATTTTCCGGTACTGCAGGTTATCCAGCTCCCTCACTGCATCCTTTGTCCTTTGGATGAGGTCTATGAGCACCCGGGGGGGTCGGTCTCGGCGGACAAAGTCGTGCTAAATCAAAGGAAATAAAAAAAGCACCTGACGTGACACTGGAATGTTTGACATCAAAACAGGGACACGGGGGCTTTTTGAGACCCCTGAAGTGACAGTTCCCCTTCAGTGATTGGTCTGTTAATATTCCATAATTGGTAACACCCTTTCTGAGAGACTCCACACACCCTGAGCTTGGGACCAGGGTCAGGTTTTCTGAGCTCTCCAGGCTACACAGTTGGTTTGCCCCCTTCCTGAGGGAGGTTCACTTGAAGCAGGTACAAGACAGCGCCACTTCAAACCTCAGAGGGCTTCAGAATGGACAAAATGCACAAAGGACAAACAAGGATCAATCCTGACTCTGCAACACTACCTGCAAAGATTTCTCCTGCATCCATCTATTCCAAATCACACATGAAACCAGCAGGAAGGCTGCAAGGTTTATTTATACCTAAAGCACTTGGTAGTCAGACTTAAAACAAAATCATGTTTTTATCAACTCCTGCACAGGTCTTAAGGGCAGACCTAATAAATTCTTTAATGGTATTTAAGTACATGATTAAAGGCTCTTCCCTGATTTATTAGATATGTTCTCCTGAACTGTACAAGTGTCAGTACAGTAGGAAAGGCTCCAGCTTTCCCATTTAACTTTGGCTAAAGCAGCCAGCCTGGGTGTACTTGCCAATATTCTATATGGTATCACTACAGCTGGGTTTGTTGCTTAGTATGTACCCATGGAGGTGGCCTTAGGGCATGAACATCCTCTGCAAGTTTGTAGAAAAACTTACAATAAAAAAAGGAAACTGAGGGGAAAAAAGTTGTTCTCTGCTGTGCATTGCAAAGTGCCACAAGGGGCTTTTGTCAGAGCCTCAACAGCTGGACCCACCTGCAAGGAAATCCTCAGGAGGGTCACATTTGCCTGCCTGGCCTCACAGCTCTGCTGTGGGCTCAGGGCCTCAAGAGCTAAAACATCCAGCTGGAGCTGGAGTAACCAGCACATGAAACCCCAGTCCTCCTTAAAACAGGAGTCTTCAACAAAAGAGATGAAAGGATGAGCTAATAATCTTTTAATGATTTGTAAATAAACAAGGGAAGTATCATGCCACGGGCTTATTTCTAGTTTTTAATTGAATTCAAACTGTTGTGCATTTGAGTTTTGCTAATGGGGACAGCCAGTCATTTCAGTATCCATTTTTTGCTTGTAGTGATGGTGTTTATTTTTGAATCAGAGCTAAAAGTTCTAAACATCATTTTGCACAGAAACAAAATGAATCATTTCTGCTCCTCAACGCAGATAACCACCATTTACTCCTCTGTGAACAGCAACAATCTGCAGCTTATTTATGACTAGAAAAAGAAAAGGGACACATTTTTATCTCATTGTAAATCATTTTTAGAAAGCAGCAATGCATTTGGAACAGTGATCCTGAACTTAAATCCGTTCTGTATGTCCACTCAGATATTAAAGAGTGACCACATGGAAAGGGCAGACACACAGGGGAGAAAACCAAACCAAAAGGTTCTTGCAAAATGAGAATACAATTGTGACTGCCTACTTGCATTATGTGTCTAAACTAAAATGGATTTTGTCTAAATTAAAATGTCTAAATAAAAATAGAGTTGGACTTCATGATCCTGATGAGCCCCTTCCAAGTCAGCATATTTTATGATTCTATGATTGATTTGTCTAAATTACATATAAAAGATGCAGTCACCCCTCTGCTGGGTATTGTGCACCTCCAAGAAAAGATGGCTGAAAGGACTTAATTTATGTACTTTCTCCAAATTGCAAGAAAAACCCCCAAACCAACAAACCCCAGGCTAAAAAGGAAGAAGCTGTTAGTCTAAGGGCAAGGAGCACATTGACTGGAAAAGTGACTGCCAGAGCTCAGATCTCCTGGGAATGTCAGGCAAGTTGAGAAAAATAGGGGGGAAAAAGGATTTTAAAACACATTTTATAATTGATTTTAATATTAAAAGTGAAAAATATTAGTAAGATCATTTTTGGTTGTGGTTTGGTTTTGATTTTTTTTTAAATTTCAACTGCATTTTAACGTCACTACAGTCATTTGACTATTTTCATCTAGGATAATGAGTGGAAACTGAGTTAATTTTCAAACACATCATTTAAAACTCAGTTTCCTTTAAGAAAATACGGCCATGAAAATTGTCTTTATTCCTGTTTATGGCACACAAGTGAAAAGCCCTCAAAAGACAAAAATATTCCAAGTCTTATAAACTAAGAAGCTTTTGGGAGAGCTACTGCAGGAGGGAAGTACTGCTGTGGAAGTCTAAAACCAAGTAAAATACTGAATATCCATCATTTCAGACTCAGATCTCAGCTCTAATTGTTTGTACAGGCTCCAACCTAAGGTACTCACGAAATCACATCCTTCAATGAACTCAGCCTGTTCCTAGAGAGCAGCAAGGCTGCCAATCCACAGGAATGAATCATTCCAAAAACCCACAACATAAACCTATTAGTTGGTCAGCGTGCTACAAGCAGAATGAGAGAACAAAATGCTGGTTATTTGCCACAGCACAAGGAAAAAAAAAAAATATATCTATATACCAGGTGCCAAAGGGAGCACAAACAGCTCCTTCATCAGCCTCTGCCTGCAGTGAAGGCACGAGAGTTAAACACACTCTGTGGTCTGGGCTTAAAGGGAGGACAGGAGCGAGCACAAAGTTGGCTCAGAAACACCCAGAAAAATGCATTTTACTGAGCTGAAAGAGCCCCAAGAGGAGCCATAAAACACAAGCTGATGGAAGCCTTAGCACAAAAAGCAGCATGGAAAGGCTGTCAGGTGGACACAGAGCAGCCATCGGACCGACTGTGGGAATGAAGCAACACACCCAGTGGAGCCAGCAATGCCTCTGCTCAGCTATTTAGGGAAAAGCTGACTCCTGTTTACCTGGTGTGGAACAGCAGCATGTCATGCAATTGGCACCAGCAACCAGAGGGATAGCAGGGCTACTAATCAATTTTAAAGGAAGGCAAGACTTAAAAGAAAAGGAAAAAGCCTTATGGAAAAGGGGCTGAACAGGATTTCACACACCTCCCTACCTTCCAGTGGAAGGCTGCTCCTGAATTTCCCAAACACAAAGCCCTTGGAGTTATAAACAGTTCCTATAATTTCTCAGGTAAACTGAAACCAAATGACTTAAACTGGAACTGATTTATGATTCACTGACAAAACCTTGGCAAACATCACTCCCAGCACAAGTCCCCCTCCCACAGGCTCTTGGCAATTATGGACCTGCACAGGCCCTTTCCAAAATGATTCAGTTATTTTCAAAACAAGTTTAATTAACTGGGTACAGTATAGAAACTATTAAAGAGAAATAAACAACTTTTAAGTTTGGTGGTTTGATTAAGGGAGGAAGTTAACCTTGGCCTATCCTCTCAGTGCTGCTTTTAGCTGCCAAGTGTGATGCATGAATGTAGGAAAAGAAGAAAAACAACAACAAAAAAAATAAACAAAAAGAGGATCAGAAAGACCCAAATGGATGATTTACAGCAGAGCAAAACCAAGAGCTGCAGTGACCCTGAGATGAGCTCAGCTGGTTAGAGCATGGTGCTAATAACACCAAGGTTGTGGGTTTGATCCCTTCACTTAAGAGCTGGAGTTGATGATCCTTGTGGGTCCCTTACAACTCAGAATATTCTGTGAGATCAGGCAGAAAGATCATTAAAAGATATATACCCAAAAGGTATGGACAGGTAAAGAATTAATCATGCTCACATTAGTATTATCAGAGGAAAAAAAGGTCTCTGAACTTCATCTGTGTCTGTGAAAAAAGCCCACAAGACAGGACAGCTCAGAGCATTCCACAGAGACCAATCCTGCTCTGGACAGGAGACAATCATAAGTCATCCAGTGTCTTCCCATCTCCAATACCTGCATTCCTTTCAATAACCAGTCCTTATCTGTAAATCTTTATTTAAGACCTCAATCCTCTGATCATCTCAAAGCACTGCCAGCTCTGCAAAAA
Source organism: Manacus vitellinus (assembly GCF_001715985.3). Lineage (NCBI taxonomy): Eukaryota > Metazoa > Chordata > Aves > Passeriformes > Pipridae > Manacus > Manacus vitellinus. The sequence continues at coordinate 2,025,991 of NW_021940671.1, read as the reverse complement.
GATGTGCTACTTCCTATGTATCTTATGAAGACTGGCTAACTCTAATTTTGAGCAGCAATTAAATGGCCTTTTAGATTTCCTATCACCTCCAAAAGCAACAGCCTGTAACAAATTACAAGCCTCAAATCTCACAGAAACCCCATAAAGGCTTGGTAGCAAGTACTGCCTGTTAAACAACAGAGAAATAGCATTTTTCCTTACTGGAGAAGGTAAGGAGAAAAAAAAATAAATAAAAGGAGCATCAGCAAGTTAACAGCTGCATCACTTTATAAAAAACTGTGCAACTGCTCCAGAAAGGTCTTTGCTTTCACTAAGCTTCACCAAGGTGTAGTTTGCCCCATTCCCTCTGTCCCCAGAGTTGCATCCAGTTTCCTCCCTCATTTCTCTCTGCTTTTCCAGAGACCACACAGTGCTGCAGGGTCACAGCTCAGGGCACAGCATGGCAGAGAGGCTGCTGAAAATTCCTTCTTCATCCCAGCTGCAGCAAACACACCCCCAAGTGCTGCCTACACAGAAAACTACGGGCTGGAATTCACTGTTGCAGCACAGATTTAACTCACCCAGCTCTGGACCTGTTTCTCCCTGGTAATACTTTCATTAAAAGCATCATCTTGGGAAAAAAAAATCAGTTAAAAAATAAAAATCAAGATTAAATCCTTCTACCCCTCTTGGGCTGACAGGTTTTTCCTTCAGCTAAAATCCCTGTTACTCACACTGTTATCCCATGAGGATTGTAAGTTCTCCAACATAAGTAACTCCTCACCCAACAGCAGAACTGGTTTAACCACACAGCCCACCTCTGCTTTCCTCCACTAGTTCAAATCTTGAGCATCAGGTTACAAAGAGAAGTGACTGACATAACAGACAAAGTCAGGAAATAATAAACAACCTAAAAGAAAAGTCTCAATCTCTATTGATTCAGATAAGAGCAAAATTAACCTTTTTTGTTTGTTTGTTTTTGTAAGGGCAAGTATTTGTTCACCATCTTTACAATTATCCTGGTAGACAAACAGATTTTTCCCCCACATTTCTGGAAAAGATTTGATAAATTACCCGTAACAAATCTGTTGATGATGGCCTTTCCTGAGGTATTTTCTGTAAGCAGTAATCAACAAATCCCCTAAAGGAGTCTGTCCTGTAAATGAAAAAAAAAAAAAATAAAAAAAAAGTTCTAAATGAAAAAAAAGAAGCTTAGGATGTGCAATATATGCCAACTTATAAGTGCAAAGCAAAAGAAAAATCTTGACTAATTTGTTCTTAAGTTCTAGGGCAGAGAAATTAACTGAATTTTCCAAATTGAGTGAGTTGATCCCATCAGGTCTTTCACAATTAAGGACTGTTGAAACAAAAGTGGACACACAACTATCCCCAACCACAAACCAAAAACCAAGGAAGAACTACCAGTCACTATTTAAAATTTTACTTCAACTACTGAAAAACAGATGACAATGAAATTATTGGGAAGTCCAGAAACACACTCATTATTACTCTCTGGGAGTTTGTAAAACTGCCTCATTAAAGCCTCTCAATGCAATGCTTAGTTCAGCAATATTTTAGGCTTTATTTGAGGTTGTATCACAAGTGGAAAGAAGAAAACTGGTATTTTAGGTGCCACTGAACTTGCATAAAAGCCACCTCGCTGACTCCCTGTGCCTTCAGAGCCCCAAAGAGCAAACAGGGGACCATAAACACTGATTTTTATGCTCTATTCACAGTTATTCTTTACTCTGCTTTGCAAACTCTGCACAGAAAATGGGTATCAGTGTCCAGGTAGGAGACCAAGTTCTTCAAATCTTGAAAAACAGATGAAAGAGAGATGATGAAATAAGGAAACTGGAGTGGTTGGGATAAAACCATCAGCAATTCAATAGTACTGCTGCTCAGAGAAACGGGGGATCTTCACGTTTCTCCAGGAGCTTTTGTTTCAAGCCTTCTGCAGATTCTTGCCAGGCTCCACTCCACAGCAACACTCCACTCTTGGGAACAGGGAGCAGGAAACAGAGCAACCCCTCTGCTCCCCCAGAATAACAAAAGCATTCCTGTGTCAGAGCTCAGACTCTGGAACACGCCTGGAGCGTGGGGAGCACTTACTGGCCACAGAGCTCTGATGGCTTTTGGAGTCACTCACTGAAAAAAAAATATCCAATTTCCTCTCTGTTCTGTGCATCCCTCCCCTCCCTTTCTCCACGTTTCAGCTGCACAAAGGTACCGACAATTTTTCTGTCGGGGATCTCCTGCAGCTGGAAACTTCGCTGATGCCGATTTAACGCGCCTGAGAATATTTTAATTCCTCCAGCACCCACAGCCCCATAATTAACACCTCCACTCACTTGGACTGCAGCACAGCCAAAGTGACAGAAGGGCAAAACTGAGCCAGCCTACACAGGAGCATGACTTGAGAACAGAGGCAAATGACTGCACTGCAACCAACACTTTCCTCGTCAGAGTTTAACCGTGCAGAGCATCACAGAGCATTTTCAGGGAAATAAGCCACAAAAATAATCTGTTAATTGCTCTCTTACCATTCATTTGATTGTAACGTAGGGGAATCGTTCTGGGCTATGTGATATAAGGCACTCATTGCATTCATGTTGAAAAGTGGAGGCTTCCTCTCAGCTAGAAAGAGAAGAGAAAGGTGTGATAAGGCAGCCTGGAGGAAAGAGAGGAGAAAGATATGGAAGTACAAGCAGGGTATCACTGCTGAATCCATGGCTCATTGCTGTTGTCACATCTTTTAGGCTAATTATTTTAATATTCCAGGTTAGATCAGGACATCCATTCCAGAAAAGCTGCTCTTTACTTGGAGAGGAATGATGAAATCCAAAACTGGCAGAACACAAATTATAAGGAAAAGCTTCCAGTAAATTTTATCTTAACTGCAACATCTCACACCTGACCCTCTGTGGTAAAATCAGCTGCAACTAAATAAACCTGAGCTCAGGCACAGCAGGTCAGGGCCAGGACATGCTGTATCAATCCCTACAGATCTTTGCTGCACTGCTGAAGCATCTGAATCGTGGGAAAGAGGGGCTGCCTGCCTCATTTGTCACAGGCAGCACATGCAAGTGGGACAGTTTACCAAATTCACTTGCCAGATGTGTCCTTAACTCCCCCTAACTAAAATCCTACCTAGTCCTTGCACTGGGAGGGCACCTGCCTACCAGCCCCTGACCTTTCAGGAGAGATCTCACACAGAAATTGGGAAAGGCTGGTTTTCATCACCACCCAAGGTCAGTCATGCCAGCCAGTGATGCCAAGATTTTTCAGTTCATGTCAGGTCAGAGCAGTCACTTGTCCTTGCCATGCACACGCAGGCAAACCACCACATTTGCTTAAATTCTTTAAGCACTACTTGCTTTCAGCTACACAAGTAATTAAGAAGAAATAAAGAATTAAGAAATTAAGCCAAGTGCTGCTCAACAAGAGATTTCCTCCCACTTCTACCTGACCCCATGTTCAGACAGTGAATCATGCAAAGGCAAGGTCTGAAGTTTAAAAAAAAGTTTAATACTTCCCAAAGGGGTAATACTGAAAAAAAGGAAATCCATCAACTCTGTAAAATGGTTTTGAGGTTCCTGAGTGAAAAGCTCCACAGAAATTCTGGTACCAAGAGAGTTTTGTCCACATAAGGTTGCACAGTATCTCTCCTACTGCTGTGATTTACTCCTTGAGAGGTTGTAACATTGCTGAACTCCACACAAACAAAACCCAGTGGCCATGCAGGAGAAGAGAAGTCTAAAATTTCTGATTTTGGCATTTTTTATATCAAAATACAGAGTGTGTCAGCGTGCTGGCACATGAAATACAACACTCAGTTACCAGTCACCTACATCATCACCATCTCCATACTGGAGACAACATTTCTTCCCATTCTGCACATCCCCTCTTTGTTATCTCACAGGTATTTCTCCTGATTAAACACTTATCAATACCACTTTCAGTGAACTCACCCTCACAATAAGTTATTGATGTACTATGTTAATCCATATCAAGACTATTTCTGAGAATACTCTACTCAGCACATGGAAGGTCAATATTCAAAATCAAAATGCACTCCAAATCTGCTCTGTACACCTGACACCACATCCACATCTGCTCCAGGCTGTGTATCATTTGCCCTTGCAGTGCAAACCCTTCTCTTCTCATGTAAAGAGCCTGTCCACAATGATTCATGGCCCAAACTTTCAGCTGAGACTGAAGATTTTTGTTTCAGAGAGCAGGGATGTAAGAAGAGTTGAAAATTAAACCTAAGCCCCTCCTGACACACAATCCTTAGGACACCAGTTCCCTTGACATAACAGCTGGAACAACTCTCTCGGAATCCAGCTTGGAAAATACAGATGACAAATGATGGTTTCCTCTCATACAAGAGTAGAATCCTCTGGGTGTTAAGGGAATAACCAAGCACACCAGACTAACATGGAAACACAGCACATCAGTGGCTTGCCAGCAAGTTAAATCTTTAACTCAACTGTCAGTGTTTTCCAAGTCAGGCATTTTAAAGAGAAAAAAAAAAGGACTCTTATGAGGAATAAGAATCTTCCTTTTTTTCAGGACTTCCTAATATATTGCAGACAGGGAATTAGTCATCTCAGCTGCCATGTATTTACTCACCTAACTCGATACACGTGATTCCAAGGGACCAGACATCCACCTTCCCATCGTACTGCCCCTCGTCCATAGCAAGGATCACCTCTGGTGCCATCCTGCCAACCACAGAGCAAAGGGCAGGTTAGGGCACATGGATGTCACTCCCAGCACATAAAATGAGGGAGACCCCCTAATCCCAAAGGCATTGTACCTGCAGGCAGACAGCAAGGGCTGGGAGGGCCCTAAAGGGGGGAAAAGGATCCCCTGCACTCTCATCAGAGCTGGTGAGCTTCCCATTGACACACCAGGAGAATTTTCCAGCAGATTTATGCAGTCTGTGGGCATATCTATGAATGGAACAGGGACATCTGGAACAGTGGGGAAATAAGGTGGTCCAAGAAAAAGGGATGAGTTGGGGGAAGAAGAAGAAGAAGCAGGCCCAGCCTGCAAAAATCCAGCCTCTTAAATTGTGTTCGTCCAAGACAAACAGGCTTCCTGCCAAATGGCCTCATTCAGGGCCACAGTGACCTCCCAGCAATTCCTGGGGCCTCTGCCACAAAATCAGTGGAGCATGGAGCTGTGCTGGTCCACTGTGTTAGGAATGCCAAGGAACTCAAGTGACCCTTCAGCAAGTTCCTTCAAAACAGGATTTAAGTGGCTGTGTGACTTGCAGTCTGCATGGCCAGATTAACAGGACTGCCTTTCTCCATGGGGCTGTTTTAGTTCCATTACCTGTGGCAAATGTTAATTGTTTTTAAGCCCATGGCATTGCAACAGTGGAGCCATTAACTGGTGGCATTTCCAAGTGCTGCACAGCCTAAAACTCTAAAACACTGAGGAAAGACACACTTCCTGAAGACCTGGATGCAGGGATGTTAGGAAAACTTCTTGGTTAATAAAAGTTCTTATGCTACATATTACTGTGAAATACTGAAAATGGAAGGTAAGTTTTATAAAGGACTGAAGGACCACAGGCTTTACTCACCAGTAAGGCGTTCCCACAAAAGAGTTGGCAGGGGAGACTATAGATGCAGACCCAAAATCAGCGAGTTTCACTTGACCTGGTTCTGTTAGGAGAATATTTCCAGCTTTAATATCCCTTTAAAAGAAAAAAAGAGAAAAGTATGTGTGCAAGAACAAACACCTCAAAAGTACAAGAGAGAGAGAGAACACATGCTGTCCCCTTTGCTGTCACCTCCACTACCACCTTCCCTGTACAACAACCAAGGGGATGGAGCATCTCTCCTATGAGGAAAGGTTGAGAGAATTGGATTTGTTCAGCCTGGAAGAGAGAAGGCTTTGGGGTGACCTAATTGCAGCCTTCCAGTACCTGAAGGGAGGCTACCAGAAAGATGGACAGAGGCTATTTGCAAGGGCCTGGAGTGACAGGACGAGGGGAATGGATTCAAACTGACAGCCAGTAGGTTTAGCTTAGATATTAGGAAAAAAATCTTTACTGTGAGGGTGGTGAGGCCCTGGCAAAGGGTGCCCAGAGCAGTTGTGGCCGCCCCATCACTGGAAGTGCTCAAGGCTGGGTTGGACAGGGCTTGGAGTAACCTGGGACAGTGGAAGGTGTGGGCTGGAACAAGATGAGTTTTAAGGTCCCTCCCAACCCAACCCAAACCATTCTGTGATTCTATATGACGACTCAGCAGCCACGTCAAGACACCAGCAATACATCCACCAGCCCTGTGCCTGCGATTAAACAACGACACCGTCTCCTCCCGAGCCCTCCGCGGGGTGACCCGGGATGCGGCGGGCGCGGGGATGCGCGGGAGGCCGGGCCTGCAGTGCCGCTCCCTCGCCACCAGGTGTCCCCCCCGCGCCAAAATTCGGTCCCCGACCCCAAAATTCGGTCCCCGCTCCCAAAATTCGGTCCCCGCTCCCAAAATTCGGTCCCCGCTCCCAAAATTCGGTCCTTTCTCCCTCTCGGCGTTGCCTTCACTGTCCCCAGGGCCACAGGGGTGGTGCACAGCAGCAAACGCTGCTCCCCGCCCAGCCAGGACTGGCTCTCTCGCCTCTCCTTTTCACACACGAACCCAGAAATCCCTGGACAAGTTTTTTTTCTGGGAGAGCAGATTTGCCTTCCCATCCCCTTGGATGAAAAGCAGGTCTCAGAAGCACAGGATAGTTCAGGCTGGAGGGGACCACTGGAATCACCCAGCCCAAGTTCCCCTGTGAAGGAAGGGCCACCTGGAGCAGGTGACACGGGAATGTGTCCAAATGGGTTTGGAATGTCTCCAGAGAGGGACAGTCCGTGCCTTCCCTGGGAAGCTGTTCCATAAAGAAATTTTTCCTCATGTTGAGGTGAAACTTGTGTTTTAGTTTGTGGCAGTTTCTTCTTGTCCTGTTGCTGGGCACCACTGAGAAGAGTCTGGCACCATCCTCTGACCTCCCCTTGGAGATATTTCCATGGATTGATGAGATCTCCACTCTGTTTTCTTAGGAAGATCAATAGGAACAACCCACATGGCCCTTCCAGCAGCAAATCCCTTATGGGTGCTCCCAGAACTCTGCAACAGCAAAGGAACTTCCCCGTGGGAAAGAGAAGTAACCATTTTGGTGTTGATATGGAACAAAGATGCTGCTGGAAAGGCCACATGGAGTAGGTGGTATTCATCAGGGGAAACTGCTGAATTCACAACACAAAACTGCACCATGCTAGGAAGTGCTATCAAAAAACCCCCCTCATTCTCAATAGTGTCCATACAGGGAGTCATTAACCATAAATAACAATTCAATGCACTTCGAAAACATGTAAAATACTTCAAAACAGCTGTTTTACACGCAAATACGGGGAAAGGACTCATCCAAAATAATAATATTTTCATTTCATAAATTGGAATGCATTTATTTTTTTTTAATTTAATATGATTTAACCATGTATAGATATGCCCCAAATAGTTATTTTAACAAGCAACAAATAATTCCTGTCTCTAAAAATCCCTCACTGACTCAGCCTCAGATACACCAATTTTTCGTTTCAAGATTTCCAGAAGACTACAAAGAGGCTTTTAGCCCCATAAATCAGTTTCAAGTTGCTTTATTCTGATGAATTCCCACCCATTAATCCAGTTCTCATCCACTTCACAAGCCCCTGACATATCAGTGGTACCCAAAATTAGACCAAAGAAATGAAATCAAATGAGAACATGCAACACTGCTGACAAATGAGTAAAAAAAAAAATCCAAACCCCTGAAAAACACCACATTATGAACGACAGATCTAGGAAGTGTCTGTATAAAATCTTCCTCTGCCTGTGAGCTTTGATTTCTCCTGAAGTGGTTTTATCCCTGACTTCCACTGCCTGATTTCTGAAAGCATAAAGCTTTACCTTCTCATATGTAAAATATTCTCTTAAAACCAGCACAGCACTACATTCTAATTGGCAAATTTAGGGTGATATTTTCCTGTTAGTGTTTAGTGCCAACATTCTTTTTTTATCAGGGTCTGCAGAGAACTATTGCCAACATGGAAGAGAATCCAGCACAGGACAGACCCACATTAAACTATTTCAACCAAAAAAAATACACTCCCTAACAGCCAACAGCTTTTATTTATACATCTACCTTGGCACTAGGAGTACTGACACGTCCATTAGTGAGAATTTTGATAGAATAATTTTTACCAGAGTTGTTTAAACACAGTGAAGCAGATTTTAGACATCAGAAAAGAGCAGATGGAAGGAGCTCAGCAGCCCCAAGCTCCAGCCTTACCTGTGGATCTTACAGTGAGAGTGCAGGTAGGCCAGCCCCTGCAAGGCACCATGGGTGATGGCAGCAATCTCCACTTCCTGAAGTGGCTTCTTGTGAACTAATAAAAAATAAATTTAAAAAAAAAATCAAGAAAAAAAACCACCAAAAACCAGAAGAAACTAAGAGTGATCTTTTCCTGAGAAAGTGGAAGAGAAGGAACTCCCCCAAATCTGGTACAAAGAGGTGCCCCGAAGCACCTTCCATATATCCCTAAATATGACCAGCATGTGCTTTGGCTTGACTGTACCTTAATGGCATTAAGCTGCCACTTTAGATGGGATATTAGGAAGAAATTCTTCCCTGTGAGGGTGGGGAGGCCCTGGCACAGGTTGCCCAGAGAAGCTGGGGCTGCCCCTGGATCCCTGGAAGTGTCCAAGGCCAGGTTGGACAGGGCTTGGAGCAACCTGGGCTGGTGGGAGGTGTCCCTGCCCATGGCAGGGGGTGGGACTGGATGACCTTTAGGTCCCTTCCAACCCAAACCATTCTGTGATCTTACACACAGAAGACTTGGCCCACAAGGAGTGCTAGTTTTTGCAAACTTTGGCTTAGATTCCCTATTTCTCTGCAGGTGCTGTTCTAGTTTTGAGGTCACATCAGCCTCTCGTTCTACTCAACCATCTGTAATTATTCCTACAAACTACAAGGCAAGGACAAAGGTGATCTCTGCAGGATTTTATGATGGATTTTCAGAAAACAGGCAGACTGCTTCAGCCAGGAAGGCACCAATTACAGGAACATAGTTATACACATTTACACCTTCATTTTACAACACAAAAACATGCACACAGCACTGGCCTCCTGGGAAAGCCTCAGCTTACCCTTGATGTCCCAGATTCTAGGTACAGAATGGAGCAGGACAGACAGACCACCTCTACTATCTGCAAAACCCCAGCCTGTGAGAAAACAGCCTCCCACCATACTCAGTAGGGGCACCAGCAGAAAGAAAACCAAAGACGATATAAAACTATATAAAACTTACCCTCTAGCAAATCAGAAGCTGATCCTAAACAGTACTCCATAACCAACTGCAAGGAAAAAAAAAATCAGGCCTTTAAGCACTTTTTGAAGCGTTTTGAAACTATAAAAATGTCTTTACAACTAAGGAAGGGCTGCACATAGAAAATTTAAGTCACATGGAAACTTTAATGCCCTGGTTAAAAAAAAAAATAAAATATTTACCCAAGTAATAGCATTTGTTACTTTTCCATCAGAAGATGCAAAATCTGACTTTATTTTAGTACTGTTTCACCACAAAACCAGTATTGCTCTACAGCTATTCAAGTAGGAAATTCAAATCAGACTTTGAGACATGGACATGGAAGGACAGTGTTGCAAGTTACTTCTTGCCCTTTATTCTGTGCCTTTTCCTTGAATAATCAATAATAATGTTGCTTCTGGAAGGTGTCCCTGCCCATGGCAGGGGATTGGAACAAGATAATCCTTAAGGTCCCTTCCAACCCAAACCATTCTGTGATTCTATGATTCTGGAAGTAACAGGGGTAGACACTTCCCCACACACAGTTCCTGCTCGAGTGGCTGAGAAACAGCCACAGACACAAAGAAAACCTGAAGTTACAAGAAAAGCAACCAATGATGAACAAAATAAGATCCTGCAAACACTTCAGCAACGTCAAGACATCTTTGAAGGTTGTGAAGAGGGTTTAGACACTGAGAAATTTGTGGGTAGAAGCTGTAGAGGATGTTCCTTAGTAAGTGTTTAATCTGTGTGAACACAGAGACCTGCCTCAGAGAAGCAGGGATCTCTCCCAATATTTTAAGTATTTATTTCCTGTGGATTACTTGGAAGAGTCTTCAGGTGAAAGGGTCTGCAGGCAGCATGGGATGAGTACTGCTGCATGTACAGACACTGCCTGCACTGAGCATTTGACTGCTGTGCTGTACATTCTCTGCCCATGCAGATCTAAATGCCCATCACTCACTCACCCATGCCGTGTGCTCTTTCAGATAACAGCCCTTGTACTCTATGGTGTTGGGGTGCTTCAGCTGTTGCAGAAACTTGACTTCTTTGATGATATCCTGCCATTTCTAATGAAAATAAAAAGGTAAAAGGTATAAATACATTTGTCTGCTTAATCCTCTACGCCCTCTCAATCACCACACGCTGCAGGACAGTCTGAGAAGCGACCATAAAACTACTGTACAATATGAAGATGGTAAGAGTCAGAGCTGTAAAAGCACAACTGAACATCAGCTGTGTGGATCCTCACTGCACTGAGACATCCCCAAGACACATTTAAACAGCTTGAGGATTGCAAAAATTATTTTTTCCCCCTCGTTTTAACTGCAATACATTTTACTTAAATGCTACTGTTTTACACAGTGGGTCTCAAACTTAGTTACAAACCCACCTGGCCCCACGAGACACCAGAATTGCTACAGGGAGTGGCAGTGAGCTGCTCACCTCCTTCTGTAACGCAGCATAAAACCACTGACATTTGGGAGACCAACAGGGAAGCGAGGAAAAAATGAGTTTAAAACATCCCTGTTTGCTCTTAACAAACAAACACACCCTGCAGTGCATGTCAAAGCACCAGTCCAAAGGAACAGTGGACCCAAGTTCACGGCACCACAACGCAAAAATAAGAGGAACAATTAAAAAGTAACAGTTGAAACAAAACCGATTTTCTCAATACAAGATCTCTGCAGTTTTAGATTATATCCTGAAGAGTGTTTCACGTGAGTTATACATTACAGAGAGCTGTGGTTATGGCTCCAGTGGCCAGTGTGCTCTTACTGCACTATTACTGAAATTATTTCTGCAACAACCCCCATACAGGCATTTTGAATCCCCATTCACTTCCTTAAACTGAACTATCTGTCAAAATTTGCATGAACTCATTTTCCCTCCACAAAACTCCACGCTTCCCATGGAAGGAAGGGAGCAGCAGCTCCTGCACGAAAAGCTGTTCTGCTGGGGTCAAATCAAACCTGCAGCTCATTTCACTGCTCAGATTTACATTATGGCTGCCACAGCTTCTGCAGGAAAAATTGCCTTTATCCATCTTACCTCATTCGTTTGCTTTCCACTATAGGACATCTTCTTGACTGCCACCACCTCATTAGTGTGGGAATTTGTAGCCTGGAGTAGGGAAAGAAATAGATTGAAAAAAGCTTCATTTTTTTTCCTCCCCATGGAGTGAGCTGTGCCTGTGGCAAACACAGGCTTTTTTCCTCCTCTATCATATCCTTGCAAGTTCCTGCATCTCAGAGATGTCCTCCTTGTGATAAGATTTACCAGACAACTATTAGGATACTTTTCCCTGACTTTATCTCTCCACACCTGCTGTTCCTCCCTCAGAGTTACTGCACTTGTTACCTCTGTACTGATACACAAACCAAGCAAAATACAGTTTTATTGCAACTGCAGCAAAACCAGTTTTAGATACACCTTTGGAAAAATGTTTTCCAAGGAGACAAATAGAGAGGTGTACCAAAATCTCTGTGATTTCATCCAAAACCTCCATACAACACTGACACTCTTCAGTGGCTATTTCAATTCCCAGCTTCAAGGAGATGATTCATTCTGGAATTTTTTCAATCATAAAAGCAACCTCCCTTTCACTGCACCAGATCTCAGTTTTGCCAGGTACAATATGTAGTAGTGACATCAAAATTCTGTACTGACTCAAAATTGTACTTTTCTGCAGCCTGTATGATGCAGGGATGGAGACTGAAAATTCAGTTTTGGAAAGATTTCTCCTTGCCTGCACTGGCACTGCCCTCATTTCTGCATGTTAAGGACAGAAAACTTCAAGCTTTTGCTCTTAAAAGAGTTGTTGAAATCTCTGTACCTCCAACCACCATTTTTGGGACAAAAAAAAATTAGTGACAGTTAAAAGCTTAAACTGTAATAGGAGCTAAATGTGGTAAATCCTCCTTTCAAACTGCTTTCAAGTAACGTATTAACGAAAGACCTTCCGTGATGCCTGCAGTGACTTCAAAGAAAAGTGATGTTGGGTGAGCCAACAGAGCACAGGAATTACTGAAGGGAGGTGACACAGAGTGCTCACAGCACACACTCCTCAAATGAGAGAGGGAAAGCTGAAAACAAGGACCTATGGATAAGGCAAAACCCTTCCCAACCACTCGCCCTCCTGATTCAGCACAGAAAAGATCAAGAGTATTTGACTCAGACAGATGTATTAATGCTGTATTTCTGTCACATTAATTCCAAGTATCTTCACCTGACTGTGGTATCTCTCATTCCAGCTGGAATTTGTCCCTGAAGGACACAATGCCACGTTGCCAGAGCTGTGGGTAACAGTTCTGGCTGCACCAAGTGCTTGGGATCCTCCTGGCTGAACCAACTGACAGGGCTGTACGAGCACACTTGACAAACAGCCACTTGCTCAAGCAGTTTTGGCAATATTTGTAGATTATACCTTGAGGAATTATATCATTATCCCTCAAAACACACATGCACTGCTCATCTGACACAACATTTCGAGCTCCTGTCCTGTTCTAGCAACACTTCCATCACTTTACACAGTTCCAGACAGTGAACTGGAGTGCTTAAAATAATTCATGTCAGCTGTTCCCAGTTTATGGAGTTACAGGTGTAACAGATCTTATGTGAATACTTTAATAATGTCTGGTATTCAGAAACCCCAATTCCAGTGAATCTGATCTTCTGAGTGGCTGACCAAGCTACCAAGCAGTTTTAATTTTTCTTTGACTGACTTTTTAAACTGATTCAATTTTAGTTTCACTGATGGCAACTGGATTACAATGATTTCCAAACCCAGTATTTTGGATTTGACTTTGTTTGATACCAACTGTAAAAGCACTACTCTTCTCACTTCCTGAATTAAATTCTCTTGACTGTATCAATTAATGCCATAAATTATTCCCACTTGAATTCCCATTCCTCTTAGGACTTTCTCTTTGCTCTTGTCATGTAAGAATTTCCTACTGAAGACATTAGAGCTATTAATTTGCAGTGATTTACAAGCATATGAACTCCAAGTAGAGCATCTTGAAACTCCAGGTCTGGCAAATTAATTTCCAACTGTTTAAATTCAATTTTCAAACAGCACAAAACACCATATACTTGACCTGTATGGTTGGGTGCTCTAATAAGACTATAGTGAAGTGTTAGTAGAAAGAACTACTGTAAAGAGCTCAGGAGTGCTCTGGAAGCACTTATTATGAGATGTGTTATCAGAAAATTAACACACACAAAGCGCTAAGAAGCTCAGAGGATGCTAATTTCTACAAATGCTGAAAAATCTCCAAAACATCACTTAAAACGACTCTGCTTCCCAAAAAGGAGAGAACCATACTCACAAAGTAAACTGCTCCAAAACTTCCATGTCCGATTTCGTGCAGACCCACGAATATTTCCTCCGGGTCATCTTTGTAGAACAGGTCAGCTATTTCTGGGTCCTTTGGCACCCCTTTGCGCATGTTGGAAGTGTGTTACGGGCTCCTTCGTGCTCTCAATTCCCACTCAGTTTCTCCCCTCATGGACAAAGCAGTTTGCAGGCAGCATTCAGCACCTGGGGAGAAAGTTCATCTTTCATCTGCTTCCTTTCCACGCGTCTCTGTTCTCGCTTCTCCGACGGCAGAATAAGAGGAAACACTTTGAGGAGCAATAGGCTCCACTATCGCTTCCTTCAGCTAATTCTTTTTAATTATTAGTCCCATTTAGATATAGAGATTACAACGCATTCAGAGCACAACAGGTCTTTATCTCACACAGGAAGCAAGTGCTGCAGTTACACTGAAGTCCACTTGAAGACAAGAGTCCTGTTGCTATGCAAAACATCCTGTGACAGGAGTTTGTTATTCTTCATGCTGGGCTCCCAATGTGTCAGTTTTTAGGCTAGAACTGTTGTTCCTCCTACTTTTCTGAGCTGTTTGCTTTGTTTTTTTCACTCCCACTTGCCAGCTGGTGCTAGTAGAAAAGTTAGCTGCTATTCCACAGCAACACTTTGCAGCCATATAATTGTTATTTCTCTATTTATTTACTCAGACCTGCAAGACAGCCAGTGGTGCTGGACTGTGATCGCTTCCAGGACATGGAATTGCTTTTGAAGGATCCTAGACTCCACCACATAGGACAGATCTTTGCCTCCTGAACATGTTTCCTTACCATAAGCATATAATTAAGACAGCACAGAACTGAGCAGCATCTAAGTGAAGATTTTCAGTATCCGTCCCCAAAATTTTAAATATATGGCAGATAAAAAAAAGAAACATCCAAACATCAGAAAGTTCCCCATTTCCTATCAAAACATCCTGAAAAATCTATATTGGTTCATTAAATACTGGTGTGCAAAACAATGATGGGAGCCTTTACCCATCTGCTTTTGACTTGTGAAACCCAGCAGACAATCTGTAGATGAGTCACCTGGATCAAGTCTCAAAACTACTGTCACATATGTAGTTCAGCACCTCATCTCTTGAGACCACATCTTCTCTGTGCATGAAATGTTCAGGCTACCTCATGATATAAACCAGAGTAACACCTAAAGAGAGACCAGCTGCAACCCAACGATCGGATAAAATTAAGACACAAGTAAAAGGTTTCAGACTGCAAGTGCCATCTGTATGGAACTAGGAAAGCAGGGCAGAATTTTGGCCTGAGACTCCTAGACTCAGGATCACTGATGGAACAGCAGCACCACAGCCTGTGGTTCATTAGAGGTGCAATTAGAGGAGCCCACCTGGGTAACTGTGGCACCAAACATGCTCCGTGGCTCACATTCCTTTCAGCAGCATCGTCCCGTGCTCCCGGCCCCCCCAGCTCTCTTATTCTGCAAAGGAAAACAAATAGCAGCGTTTAGAAAAAGTATTTTAAGTTTTGTACCTTATTTATACACAAAATTATCACGTCCAGTAAAGACTATGACTAGAAGGCCCCATTGGAAAGTGCAGTTAGAGGAGCACTGGTTGGGAATGCTCATGGTGCCTCTTTGGGTGAGGATGTGCACTTCCTGTGTTCCATATCATTGCAAGATAAAAAAAACAAACAAGAAAAGGGGTTAAATGCCAAGTTCTTTGGCTTTCATAAGGACTGTTTACCTTGCAGGGGCACAGGCAGAGTGTGGAAGTTCCCTCTCTGACCACGCTTTTTAGATTGCCTATAAAAAGGACAAAGCTCAGAGAAGCTGTGTGTGGATGCCCCATCCCTGGAAGTGTTCAAGGCCAGGCTGGATGGGGCCCTGGGCAACCTGATCTAGTGAATGGCATCCCTGCCCATGGCAGGGGCATGGAATGAGATGGTCTTTAAGGTCCTTTCCAACCCAAACCATTCCATGGTAAGCTGACACAGCTGAGTCCATTACTTCTGTCTGTATGTTCTACCTGATGACACATGAGATTCTTGAGAAAGTCCTGGGCATTAGTAAGTCAAACATTGTTGAATTCCACCAGAGAGAGCATTCAGGAATGAAAAGATGGAAAAGGAGGGCAACCAGTGAGACTCATCAGCTGAAATCAGGTCTCAATTACTCAGAGTGTCACCCACTCCTATGGGTGTAGGAACATTCCCAAAGATCCACCGCTGTCCTTCAGAGCAGTGGGACACAGGGAGAGCTGGAAATCAGCTTCAACTCATGGAAAATGTTATCATGTGGTTACATCCACAGTAGAAATGCTTCCAAGTTAAGCATACTGCAAAAGTTATATTGCCAAAATCTGAATTCATAGGCACCTGACTTAATGACAAATACAGTAACTCATCTTCTCATTTATTAGGGAAAAAATAAATGAGCAGAAGTCTTCCTGCTAACAGCTAACATTACCAAAAAATGTTATTTTTGTCTGCTGTTCTCATTGCAGGGCAATACTATTGAGCTGTTAAACAGCTACTTGAAGAGCACCAGAAAAAGGTTCTGCAGTGCTTAGTTTAAAACAAAAAAAAATCTCAAGTATAAACAAAAGCCAAATGAATGAAATGATTATTCATTCTCAGCTGACTGGCCTCACCCACAGGTGCTGTATTTACTACAGGCCTGCAGACAGGGCAAAGAATGCAGTATTTCAGGTCTGGCATTCTTCAGCCAACAGAAAAATCCATTTGGCTGTAGAACAATAAAAACAAACTGACAGAGAAAGCAATTTATCCATCTCTAGTCAAATGAACTTCTCTGCCGTTAATGAAGCCTGTGCAGCTCTAATATTCAAAGTATTTAAAATGGGAAGCTAAATGTCAATACTTAGAGCTCAGCCCCAAGTAATAATGTCCTTTTCCATTTGGGACAGGCATATGTGGTGAGGCAAGTAAATCTTCTCAGCAGGAAGCTGTTATTTCCCAGTAATGATTCTCAGAAAAACTTAGGAGGGAAAGTGTATCAAGAGTAACTTGAGTCCTGATGACTGAACACGATCACAGAGTGATCCATATGATCCCACAGTGCTGGCAGTGCCTTGGGACAAACACTGAGAACCCTTTGTACAACCACATCACAGCACCAAGTGCACAATTTGTCCATGGGACAGTGTAAAACACCACAGACACACATCCCACCCCTCCGAGGTAACCTGGCAAGGTCACAAATCCTCAATATCACAACTCTCTTCTAGATATGTGAAGATTGATTAAAAATGGTTTAGAACATGCAGAGCACTGTGGGAGTCAAGTGCCATTAGTAGAAAACCTCAAGTTCAAGGTAGGTCAATTTGGGCAAGTTCTTTCCATTACCAAACTACTGAATTAACACAGCAAGAAACAATTTCTCTTAGAAGCCTGATTTCTGCTCTTCATACTTCTAAAGCAGCATTTGAGATTCTGCATATTCTGAAGACCTCAAATGGAAACAGCATTAATCACACTGGTGGTGATTTGGGGGAGTGACAAGTGACTCAAGACTTTCAGGGTTTGGGAGATCAGCATTTTGTTCAGACAAGGCCTCAAACTGCCTACCTAGAAATTAAAGCTCTCCAATCAACAATCACCAGTGAAAAATCCCTGCCTTGGAGGAAAAACCACTTGTGCCCCATTTCTGAAATCCTGCAAAGGGGTAGAAATACAGGATGAATTCTTGAGAACAAATGCAGAATTAGAGATGATGGTGAGAAAAATATTTAAAAGATTCTCTGGGGAAAAAAATTCTCTAATGAAGATTACAGAGCACAGCTGGACACATCTATGTGGCAATGCAACACCACAGGCAGAGGAATGCAAAATGACTCTAAAATTCCTTATGGGAAATGCACCTGGCCAGCTGCAGTTTGCCCAGGCCAGCAGTGCCCACAGCAAGAGGGAAACGCTGGAGAACTGCTCTGAGAACCACAAGGTGTTCTTGAAGCAGTGAAGCAATTCTGCTTGGAGCAGTTTGCTGTATTTCTGCTCTCCTCTCTCCCTTCAAACCCAAGCTCTGGAATATTCCAGCCACAACGAGCCCTCTCCATGGAGTGAGCACTTACTGCCAGAGTTTTGGCCCCGCTGCCATCTCACCACAGTGTTTCAAGGATTCTCTAGTCCTTCCTTATGCTAAATAGTACAATAACCCGGTGCTTTTAGGGGCTGGGGCATCATCACAGAGTTTCAGGAGATGATGGTGGAGAGTATGGGAAGAGCCAGGCCAGGAAGCAGAGAGCAGGATGATGTTGCCTATGAACAAGGAATGATACACTAGGACTGCTCAGAGACTGGGCCCTGGACAATGCTGTGACAAGTGACACTACCAGAGTAAACACACAGGGTTTTCCAACAGTTTCCTCAATCCTAGGAAAGCCTCACATCTCAAAAGCATGAATTACTGCTTTTGCACAAGGATTCTCTCGCCGCCAATTACGATCTCTAGGTGCTGTATTAATAACAACAGAAAAGACCTTGACCCCAATACAAAGGAAAGAACAAAACATAGCTGGAAGTGCCTTTAAGAGGGGCTGAACTATCCACATTTCCAAATAACCCATGGATCTAAAATTATATCCATGAATAAGATAAACCTGAGAACTCCAAATTCTGTAACTGCTCGAGGTGTCTTTTCAAAGCGCAGTAGCAGAAGAGTTAAGATATTTCCCTCTTTGTCAACCAGCAGCCTGCCCAGCATCCTTAGTTCCCTCATCTCCCAGCACATCCAATCCACCCAAGCACAGCTCCCACACCCTCCAAGCATCCCCATGAAGTGCAAGTGTGTGGCCTGTAAACACAGCTTGAAACGCGTCTCGCAGCACCAAAGGCCTGTCTGAAACGTGGACAGAAATACACAGCATTAATTTTAGTTCCTAACTACACCAGGGTACTTCCCAAAACAAGGACAAAGTTTTCCACTTCGTGCAGAAAAAACAAACTACAGGAAACAGGGTGGACCAGCAGCAGATTCCACTCAGAGGAGGAGCAACGTGACACAGCTCATGCACCCATTTTTAGATGAGTATTTTGAGGGGAATAAATTGACACCAGAGTTCTTTTCCCAAGAATGACGAGCACAGAGTCCCCTTCCATCATTTCAGTCTCTCCAATATCTGGAAGACAACGCAAAGGAGGAAACTCTGAGATAAATTCAGCTGGTAACAACTGTCCTGAGTAAGAAACCTTAAGAGCCCAAAGTAGGCACATGCTCAAGTCCCACTGCAGCCCTCACATGCAAATTGACATTGTTTTGTTGGTTTGTTTGTTTGTTTCTGTTGTTTTTAAGAAGCTGGAGCTTTTTCCTTTTCCTTGAATTGGTACACATGGCTGGCTAGGAAGGCCAAACACAAAACATTTCATCCCAGGCTTTTCCAGCTGGTTCACTCACCTGCAGACCACAACCTTGGATGAAAAGCCCATTACTTTGCAGAAGCAGGTACTCTGGCTTTTTGGGAAACACTCTTCCACCTCCGTATTTTAAGCTTCTCAGTGTAATTTTTTGATTGTAAAAATTACTTTCCCAGCTAACTTTATGAAACTCAACACGGCATACATGTTTTTTCCAAGTATATTAGCACCTAACTAATTTAATGCTTAAACCAGTCATACACAGATCTGGAACAGAAACTCAAGCTACCTGCAAGTTTGCTGATGGTGTGCACAAAAAGCACTTGTACAACAGCCTTTGTTTGCTTAAATTAATCACCAATTCCAAGATACTCAGAGAAGATTTCACTCTGGTCCAGAAGCAGCAAGTCCTCTCATGTCCTCTCCACAGATTTCTCAGAAGTGAAATGAATCCTCTTGGTACAGAACAGAAAGGGAAGGGACCCAGTGACCTTCAGCAGCAAAGACAAATATTCCTGAGAATTTGAAATCTGTCTGCAGATATCAGGACAGCGTTCCCTGAGGGCACACAGCAGGAGGACCAGGCTCAGGAATCGGGACACAGTCTGCTAGGAAAGCTGGATAATGTAACAGAAGCACAAAAGGAGCTCAGTGATACCATTAACAGCCGAGACTCAAACACCAGTTCCTCAAACACCACTTCTACTGCTTTGCTTTTACAAGAAATAACTTCCCAGAATGCCCCAGTCAGTGACACACACCATTTGTATTAATATCTGGGTGCAATCACAGCCCTTCACCACCTACAGTTTCTAAAAAGGACTGCAAGACTCAGTCTCTGCCTGGCACTCTGCTCAGCAATCCACCTGGAATTCCACCCTAACACTCCATACTTTGATTCAGCATTGTCCAGTGCTCGTGCATCAGGTCATGTGGAGTTCACAGGATTACTCATGCTAATAAAACCCCTGAATCACAACTGTTCTGACTGCACGCTGCCCCTGGGATATGAAATCCAACTAATAACTTGCAGGTCTTATTGTACATACAGACCTTAACCAAAGCAGCTTTTTCTTCCTGAGGAGGAGCAGTAGTTTTAAAGGAAATTTTCCATTTACAACTCCCCTATGACTATTACTTACGTGTCATAAGACAATAAACTTCTTAATAAAAATATAAGACAATAAACTTATTAAAAAATAAAAATATAAAACTAGTGGGCTTAAAGTCAAGAGAAAAATCAGTTTTAGTCATCGGGAACATTTCAACAAGTATGAAGTCAAGCCACAGGCCAGGCCTCCCCAAAGGAATAGTCCCATTGTGTTCACTGGAATTCCACTGCTTTGATAAATGTGTGTAACCCTAATTACCCAAAATCATGGGGTACAGCCTGGGCTTTGTTTTAGAAGTCAAACAGCATCATTCTCCACCATGGATACATAATGAAAAAGCAAAACTTCACAGCAAGACACACTGGGTGCTGCTTCCCAATGGTTTTCCTGTTGAATTTAAAACAATTTAATGAAAATATGCATGCCCTTGTTTTGCTTAAGGGTAATTAACATGTCCTACACTAGAGCATGTATTTCACCATAAATCCTAGAATGCATTATTAAGGCTTTTGAGGTTTAGTTAACAAGATTAAAAAGTTTCAGTCATGAAATAAACCTTGTCTAATTAAAAATAAAGGAAAGAAAAAGGCTTCCTGCTCCCAGCAACAACATTTCATAATATTTCATCATGGCACACTTGAAATAATTCAGTCGTACATCTGGAAGGGAGGAAAGATCCATGAATCATTTTAAACCCTGATGTACATAACCCCAAATAGCATCATACACAGAAATACAAATTTCATCAGATCTTCTCATCAAAACATCTCTAAAAAGCATCACATGTGGGTCATGAAATTGAGAAAATTGCCTCCTTATTTTCGTCAGATTCCTTTTTTTTCCTGTAGCATTTTTATCAGGCTCTTCATCATGTTGCTTAAAAGACAGTGAACTGCAGACCATTATAAATTGATGAGTATTATGCTGTGTGCTACTCAGGGGCACAAATAAGTCACTGGATTTGTTTATGAAATGAAAGCCTCAAGAGACACCAGCACACTCAGAGTTTCCTACCTATTAATGTACTGGCTTCCAAAGAGCTGTATCCATTTTGTGGTTTAAAGCTATTTTTAGATACTTTTCAAAGAGTTTATATTTTGACCATCACATAATCAAGGGGAAAAAAAAATCACCAAAACCCAGCAACTGGTTAAATCTATTCCCAGAGCTTTCCAGGGTGATGCTGACCTGCTCCTGCTCACCTGCACTGCAACTCAGAGCTGTGGGATCCCCACTGGTGACACTGAAACCACCACAGGGGCCACCAGGTCATTTAAATAGCAAAGGCATAACAAGGTTGCAACCACATCTCCATCTCAAACTGAGTTTTTGTGAAGTGTAGGAAGCGACTGCTACAACACCTCTGAATACAATAAAATTATCTGAGTTTTAAAATTACTTTTCTTATCATGACTTGATAAGAAATGATCGCTTGATGGCCTGACTTCTGGTTTGCCCCTGAAGTCAGAACTGCAGGGAACTGTTAGATTTAACTAACTGAGGTTATAATTATGCTACTGGACAGTTACCTTGTGCTACACAAGGAAAAGGTGTTTTTTAGGGGAGGGATATGTACATACTTACACATGAAAAGCCTGTGATACCATTTGGGGCAAAATGTGATTTCATTATGTAAGTGCAAGACAGTGAACAGAATCCTCTGATGTAACACAGTGTCCTGGTGTAGCTACGTGGATTTTATCATACCATCAGCTGACTTCGAAAAAGGAGGTTTTCATTTAAAAATCCTGGGTTTTCTCCTTTTGCAAGGAAATTTAAATGGGATGCTAATTTTCTGGAAGCTGTATCACAGTAAAACTGGCCAAAGGGAGTCATGCAGTGGGTCCTTAGCAAAACATAAGTAAACAGATGCAGGCTTTGTGCACGGAGGAGGAAAGAAAAGACATTCCTTGGTCATGGAGGGGCAGAGCATTTCTCACAACAAACCAAATTGTGGGGGTTTTTTTAATTTTTTTACTTCTGTTTCAAGAGACAGGGAAAGGTAAGTGCGAAGTGTGTTCTTCATGATTCTAAGAAAATCCACAATCTTCATTATGAGCTTACTATTTGTTAATAAAACCACCCTGAGCATTTTCATTTGTACAGAGAGTGAGTTGCACAGTGCACTGGGTGTTGTTTGTCCTCCCCACTGACAGGGTTTGGAGGGAAAGGTTTCTGCATCCTGACCTCGTGCTGCTGCTGGTTTAAGGAGCAGAGAAAGCCATAGCATTCCACAACATTCCCAACCTGGCATTCCATGATCTGTGACATATAATATCCCTCAGCACATCTTCTCTTCACTGTGTTACACTTCCCCCTTTCTTTGCTCCCTGAATCTCTCCCTTCTAAAACTTCTCCTTTTGCAGCCCCTCCTTCCTTCCTGCCTCCTCTGTGCCAGCCAGAGATAACTCTTTAGGAAACAGCCTTTCTGACTATGGCAGTTTATCATTTTTGCTCCACCCACCCTCAGTGCCTCCAACTCCAGCACATCCAGCTCTCCTGACCTATTTAGAGGCACAACTGCAACCATTAACAGAAACAACAGGAATTTGGTCCATGCTCCTATCATTAAAAAATGGCTACACCTGTTTCATTCGGGTGTCAAAGTCAGCACTGGAGTTAAACGTGAAAAAGCTGATTTGGAAGAACCCACAAAAACTCAATTTCATGTGGAAATACTATTATTAAAAGACAACAAACTCTGTCTCGCACATACCAGCCAAGAATTATCAGTCACTAATATTACATGACTTAGTCACTGGCTTTCTAAGTTTATTCTCCTATAACATGTATTTTATGGCTACTACTAAAAGACATGCATAGAAGTGAGATATGGATGGCTACTGTCTAAAATATCATTATTATAATCTAACAATTGTGAACAAGAAAAGAGGGTTTATACTCTTTTCAAAGAAAACTGGATGGCTGAAACTCTGGAAAGAAGAAGGATCATGTGCTGCTTTTATCCAACACCCAGAAAGGACTCAAAGTTGGTTCTATTGGCCATCACATGTGCTTATAAAACACTCCACTTGTGGGTCCATCTTCTTCAGGATCTTTTTAACAACCTTATGACAATTACAGCATTATTTGCATGCAGCAGTTATCACACTTACAAAACACAGAAGCTGCTAAAATTGAGAAACAAACCCTGTCACTCAAAGAATAACCACAAATAAAACTGAGGTTTCCAGATCAGAAGGAGCTGGGGCAGCAATCCCACTGAACAACCATCTGCTGCTTTCACGCTGATTTTTGGGCTGATTTACCTATCACACACATCGACACGGCAAGCTGGATTTCTGGCTGACTGAACATCCATAAAATAAATCACCAAAGAGCTCAAAGATCTGAATAAAAGCAAATAAGGGTAATGAAATTATAAATATATGCAACCTTGCCAAGGTAGTCATTCCTGCAGTACCTCAACACCCCAGGCAGGAGGGATTTACTCGTCAGTGAGTGCCCTCAGCATCACACAAATGCTGTTTAAGCAATTCTCCTCCCTTCAAGCACGTTCACACACGTTACAGGGAAGGGAAAAAGAAAATTAAGAAAGCATAAGAAAGAAAAACCTCAAATCCCGCTGAATTCCGAACTGAAACAATCATTTTGTTTTAGCAGACAACAAATTCTGAGCTAAGACTGAATTTGTAGCTATCACACAGTGTCATCACTCCCATTACATCAGAACATCCAGTGCTCAGACTCTTTAAGTAGCTGGATAATGGAGAGGTCCAGGTCTGTGATTTCAGCCTTAAGTTTTGTCTTCTTGGGATTTATCAGGTCAGAAAAGGCCCTTAAGGTTGCTTTAATGCAGATTTTTAGCAGCTTTAAGTAAAAAAAAAATAAAAATTTAAATTAGAACTGGAACAGAAGTTGCTCCACTGGGCAATGGAATCAGATATGTAAGATGAACTTAAATCTCTAGGTCAGTTCAGAGCCTTCTTCAGGCAAACTCAGTTTTGGTTCCACCAAAGGGAGATGACAGAGGCAGGGAAGAGGAGAAATAGTCAGCTGGACTAGGATATGTGAGGTATCCATCCCCTCAGCATTCTCTGCTTTTTAATTAGCATTGCTGTCCTGAAGAATCAATATACAGTTTTAACTGACATTAATTCTCATTTTAAATAATCTGTGCTTCGATTTCTTTTTTTTCCACGTGAAATTCCAAATGCAAGTTTCAGCACTGCATTGTTCTGTACAGGCACACCCTCACATGAGCTTTAATGTACTGAGATTTAATATTTCAGAATGTTAAACCCGGAGAGAAAAAAAAAATGATCAGTAAACTCAAACTACTTGGTGTCCTCAAGAAAACAAGACAGAAAAAAGGGGAAAATAAGGGATGTGACTAATCTTCTCACAGGCAAAGAAAGTAGAGCCTGTCTCCCAGGACCTCGTGGGTCCTTTTAGGAAAAGTGGAAGGTAGATCACCATGGCAACAGAGTATTTTATGAGATACTTTAGCAGTGCAATATGCTCTGATATGAACATAATCAGAGCAGCAGTGCTCTGCCAACCAACTAGAAAACCTTTTAGCACAAACAGGGAGTGCATTTCTGTCTGCTGGAATTCCCAGTAATGAAAAAGGGATGCTGCAAAAGACACCACGGGTATGACAGGGAGAGAAATCACGTGCAAAGCTTCAGTGGAATTCTCTGGTCACTGGGCTCCCTGATGGAAACAGCTGAAGACTTACAGAGTCCAGGAAAAGGAAGATAGCAGGGAGGGTCAAACTTATTAACTGCTGGCCCAGCTTCTATGTCAAATCCCTAAATCACATCAGATCATTGCACATCTGCACAGAAACACCAGGAGACAGCCCCTGGAAGGGGAGCTGGGGGGACAAAGGGGCTCCTGAGGCAGTGACAGACACGCTGGTATTTGAGGGCAGGAGGAACAGGCAAGGGAAATTCAGGTCAGAGGCATCACTAAAACAAGAAAATGTGACAAAAAGGACACCAAAAGGAAAGGAAACACCTCCATAATTTAGAAGTGTCCCTGCCTGAGAGCAGCCAAAGGACTGACAGCTCGTGTTGGAATGTGTGTTCAGTGGCTGAGCAGCAACAAAATCCAGGCTCATTGGCAAACACTGCACAGGAAGAACCATTAAGAGATTGCTCTAAGATATGGATGAGTTTTATTTTTGCTCTAATGATAATTTACTATCTTGAGTCGCCACCAAAAAAGCCATTTAGTAGTTTGCTATTTTTGAGACAGCAGCTAGAGTAATGACACAGATTTGTATATACCAAATTTAACACCAAACTGACAAATATCTTTTGGTCAGTTATCTTGTACATACATGAATTTGCAGCAGAGATGATAAATCTTCATGTTAAAAAATCCCACACAGCCAGGTCCACCTCAAGTGGCTCAGACCTGAGAGATCTCAGCAGCAGAAGAGTGGCTGATGAAATGCATTTGGTACAAAAATAGGGTAACAGACAGCAGTAGTAATATTTTCAGCTACTCACACACATTGCTGAATTTTAAATTAATTGTAACCACACAGGAAAAAGACCTGGGGGTTGCTGTAGACAGCTCTCTGAAAACATCTGCTCAGTGTGCAGAGGCAGGCTAAAAAAAAAAAAAGGCAAATGGAGTGTTGGGATAAATGCAATGACAGAAAGCCATGCCAAAAGTACAACAGAAATTAAAGATAAAAAATACTGTATTATTCAAATACAATATCCCACATCAGATACATGAGAAAGGCTGCAGAAATAAAGTAGAAAGAGAAATAAAAGTATTAGATGCAGAGGAAGACATCAGCATGAAGGTAAACTGAAGATAAGGCCGGTTTACACTGGGGAGAGATAGAAGGGTAATGGTGCATTTAAGAAGAGCACACAGCAAGGCTGTGCTTTCCTCTCCCCTCTGAGAAGAGGTAAAGAATAAACATAGCCAAAAGTAACAAGTTTCAACTAGAAATACAGCAACTAATTCAGACAGATGGACATAAACGTATTTTGCACTTTTATTCTGGTTTTAAAAACAAAACCCGCTCGATTAATGAATTCCCTGATTTTCAGTACCGAGTGCAGGGCTCAGAACAGAAAGCTCAGGCATGACAGACATTTCCACCTCGCTGAGGAGACAACAGGGATGTCTGATCCCTGTACCAAGGCAAAACCCCAGCAGCAGCTCCATGGGCTTCTGTCCCCATCCCTCAGAAGATCCAGCTCAGCACCGCCCTCGATAACACACAAGTGCATCTCACCCAGCCCGTCCCACTGCTCCTGGCACCCACACTACACCCATTGCCCTCTGCATTTATTCAGGAGTTCTCTCTCCTGACCCACAGTTTGACAATAAACCCCTGTCAGACTCCAGCACGTTCCCTTCCCACTTCACTCTTTTCATTCCCTCAAACACACCTGCTCAAACCATCTGACCCCAAACCTGCTGTTAACAAGTAGCACAAACCGTTTTCAGCCACCTTTATTGTTCCTGGTAAGAAGTTATGCCTGCCAAATATTATAATTCTATTTGGTACTTCAGTGTATTTCAACGATGTTGAGAGTGAATAACAGCTGAAGACAGGAAACACATCCAGAGGTTTTTATTCATTATTTCTGTGGCAAGTTTCTGGAGCAACAGCAAGGAAAGGAAAAGTCACTTTTTCTCTCTGAAGATTTGTTTTCATCTAACAGACAAATTCCAGTTACACTTTCTAAAGCTCCCTGGAGCTGTCAAACTTATCCCAAGGATGTTCTGGGAATAAGAAGGATGGTTACTGGAGATAATACAACAGTAAAAATATTAAGCAGAAGCACAATACACAGATCAGCATTCCACAGTTCCATCACCATCCAGGCTGGTTCAGGACTGGACCCCACTGGCAAACAGATACATCTGATCATGGCCAAGGCTAAAACAACACAAATATTGCCATTAAGCACCTAATTTGATCTAAACAACGTTCTCACAGCCACTTGAGCAGCCACAGCCTAATGATTTCCAGACAGAGATGTTTAGGCATCACTTGACCACTTAAAGCTTTGTTTATTTGGACAGATACTGAGATAAAATAGCTCCAAACCAACATGACTGTGTGAGCAAGGCCCTCCTTACACAAGTGCTTATTTTTAAACTCTGCAAGGCTGTATTTGCAGGCTAAAACACAGAGCTCGAGACCACCAGACAAGGTTGGGCATCCTTAATTTTAAGTCTAGACTACAGAGCTTGATTTTTGACAGAAACTCCCCATTTTCTATTTAAAAATCCTCCTCATTATTTTTTTCTGCAAACCTTGCCTTGCCAGCATTGGCAGACAAAGCAGGCTTTGAAGACTGTAGTAGAATTTCAGTATCACAATCTTAAATCTCAAGCAATTAAGCCATTAAACTTTTCTGATAGAAACCAAAACGGTCTTTTTGCTGAATAAAACGTCTAAAGTTCATTCACTGATACGGTCTCAATGCCCTACTTGTTACCTTTTTAACCAGGGGAAAAAAAAACAAAACAAAAAGCCTGAATAGAGATTAAATAAAACATGAGGTTTTTGTCTAAAGACAACTAAACTTAACTGCCACAGTAAAGCTTTCATCACCAGGACTGTCTTTGCCAACAGTGTTTTCCCCTGCAGCCAATGTTGTTGAACTTAAATCAGAAACAAATCAGTCATTTACGTCAGTCTATTCCAGTTCTGCTTTCTATTAAGGCAGACTGAAGTCCTTTCCCATCACCAGAGCTGGGTAAACCTCCTGTTTTCCCACATTTCATTCTCCTCTCGGTTCCCAGGGTGAATTTCACCTGTCTGGGGATGGATATTCAGTTTAAATTCCCCTAAGAAATGTGAGATAGAGGGACCTACACCACAGAAATTCATCCTTCACAGCATTAAGGCAAATTCTTCTGAAATAATCCAACTTTTTTTTCCCCAAGTAAATTTATACAAACATCTATGCAACCACTCCTACCTTGTGATTACAGTTTCCTTTCCACTGAATATATTACTATTAATAACTTAAGACTTTGGGGAAGTATGTCTTGAGGAAGAAGAGCGGGGAAATGAGGTTTGAGTTTTCTGACACCTTTTTTAAGCAAGTTTTCAACACATGAAAACAATCTCCTCCTGATAAAGGATATCACACAACTTTCCAGCAGTCCCAGAAGCACCAGGCATGCCCACAGGATAAAGGTTTTCCTGCTGGTCGATGATGTTCTGCATTGCACTTCTGAAGGCATTTGTGCAGAGAGATGTCAGTGTTCATGAGAAAACACTCATTTTTGGATCCATAACAAGTTTATGTACAAGAAAAAGATGTTCAGTTTCCCAGAGAAAGGATCCCCACACTTGACCCTTGAGAGAATATAAATATTATTTTGTTTCACAGATGGGAGAAATTAAAGTGTTTTGCCTGACAGTGAACATTTTCAGGACCATTCTATCAGGCTGAGCCATACTCACAGCACAGAAAAACTATTTTTTGGGAGGGGTACATATTTTTAACAAGGCCATTCTGTGTTTTTTATATCCTAGAATTGCCTTTAGGTGTCTAAAAGAAAGTCCTTGTGAAGGATTCCGCACACACCCCTGTCATTCAACACCCCAAATAACAGTAATTCTCTAAAAACCACAAACAGGATATTTTTTAAGTGAGAGAATAGACACAAACTTACTCATCTCAAATACTGGTACATCCTTTGCCTTCCCATTCCCTGAAGCCAAACTCCTGCCTGCTCCCCACGCTCTCATGGAAGAGCTTCCCTTTTCATGACATGTTCTGTACAAGAGTCTTAAACATTAATTAAGTCTAACAGTCCTCAGAGATGTTAGCACAGCTATAAAAAGGTTCCTGGATCGAGTGGCTACTGAAGGAACTGGCATCTGATCAAATTTGCAAGAGTAATGCTCCCAGCTTTATGAATAAATCAAGGAATTATCAGTTTTTGAAAGTCTCCAGCACTTCTTGGTGCCTCATGTACATATTAACAGCCCTATTTTACAGATTCAGCATCTAAGGCATAATGAACCTAAGGGGATACTAGCAGTAAAAGTATGAAAGAATCCAATCTCATTTCTAAGAGAGGAATATTTTTAGTTGGAGACAACTTCTCAATTGCAGGGCAGCTTGGAAGGCTCATTATTTTGTTCTGGTTAATTTTAAACACAGCCCAGACACTCTGTGAATGAAGCATGTTTTTCTGCAGGCTGGGGCATATTACCACTAATTAAAGAAATGAAAAATTCTAGTGTTAACTAATAAATTCTTGATAGTTCAATATTTTACTTCAGGGTCATATCAGCCCAAAATTTTAAAGGAGCTCAGGGAACTTTAGAAAGTCACCTGCACCAGGGTCACTACTCTACAGGAGCTTCTAATCACTCCTGACACTAGAAAAGGATACTCTAGGCTGGAAAAATGGGGAAAAACTCCTTTCTGGGTCTTCCTAACTAATCTATACCTATTATAAATGTATAACTAAATCTAATATGACAAGGACAGAGGCCTTAGAACCAGAGCTACCATGAATTTTACACAATATAACTAAAAATTTTAAAGCAGTTGCCTCCAAGGAGGGAAAGCTACACTGGACTCTTCTGATCAGCCCTTTTGTATTCAGCAACCACACAGTTTTGTGATTTTCTTCCTAATATTCACAATACTGGGGGGAAAAAAAAAAAATCAACACTTTCAAAAATGTAGCTACAGGAGAAAACCACCAAATATTTGTATACAAATAACAGACACCACAACTGAATATTTCAACCCAGCCAAATCTGAGTGTTACCAGACTTGGGGGGGGAAAAAAAAAAGAAAAAAAGAGAAATAACTAACCATGGAATTTGTTTTGAACACAGAGGCTTCAAACCACTTGAAATCATGCTGAGTGAAGACACTGTTGAAAACACTCAGCTACCGATTTCCCTGGTCAGAAACAAACTTTCCCAGAGAACAGGAGGAGCACAGCGAGGTTACAGAGCAAGCCTATACTGTGCTTAAACTCTCCATTAAACATGCATGAAGCCCAGCAGAGGAACTGCCTCTCCTCACCTTGCTCTCTAGGGAAGTGCAGCACAGCAAGGTTCAGCTCCAGGCTTCCCCTTTTCCAGGCACAGCAGGGACAGGGACCCCTCCCTGCCCCATTCACCCTCCAGTCAAGGGCTGGGAAGCACCAGCTGGGTCTGGCTTTGCAGAACTGGCTCCTCATCCAAACACAACGCTGCAGTTTTCCACTGGGAGCTGTTGCTGCTCCCTGCACTGCAACTACAGGAAAAGCCCATTTCTGCAATCTAGAGGAGGCCCCAGTCTGCACGAACTGTAGTAGGAAAAGCACTTAAGGACTGAGCCTTTTCCCATGAAAATCTCGAGTGACAGTGTAACTCCATCCTTCCTCAGCTATGTCACTGTGTGTCCCAGAAGATAAGGCACACGTTGCTCGTTCAGTGTTTCTGAATAACAGCATTTTCCCCCAAAATCCCTGGCTGAAAAGCCCAGCCAGTATTTTTCTGTTCACTTCCAGATTAGTCCCCGACACCAGGATGAGTGACTTTCCCAACCTGCCAAGCCCCAGATTAAACATACATCAGGAAAACAAATACCATGTGTCCTGGACAACTGAAGGAGCAAATTCAGGGAATATTCCCCAAGCATGAGGTGTCTCCAGGTCTTAAAGCTTCTGCACAAAGGGGCTGGGTAAGGGCACCCCAGAACCCTGCACACCAACAGCCTGGAATTTTGCTGCTTCCAAAGCTTTAAATTTTACCCTCAGCAAAGCCAGCCCTCACTTAACTGTGGAACAGGGCCAGCCTTATGGCTCTCTTGGATTTGAAGTGGATCTGGACACGACAGCACTCCACTCACACTCTGAGGCTTCCCTGTGTGCCTCCAGGGAAGATCCATCCCTGTGTGGGAATCCAGACCTCCACAGTGGCAGCAAGAGGCCCATCAGCTGCTGAAGCAGTAGGTTGGGTTTATTTGGATAATGCTGAAATGAGAATTGATTCCTGGACTCTGCAAGCCAAAGCTGGGTATCTTGCACGTTCAGCTTGCAGGAGAGCCACTCCCTTTGATATCCCTCCACACTGTCCCTGTCCTCTCCTCCTCCTGCCTCTTCTGTGGCAGCACAGAGCTGTGTTCCAGGCCAGGCATCATCTCCAGCCCAGGCAGCTCCTTGTCTCAAATCCCCAGCTACAGGTGGACATCCCAGCAGGGTATGGTTCCATCACATCTTTAAGCCCATCCTCCTCGTGCTGCTGCACCCAATGTGACCCCACCAAATGTGAACCTCCACCATGACACACACCCTTCAGAGGCCCCTGTGACTCTGCTGGCCGTGGCACAACCCTCACAGACTCACTTCTGCATCTGGGATCAGCAGCTTCCCAGAAACCCCCCAGCAGCACAGACCCAGCAGCGACACGATCTGCTGCTGATAAGGGACTGGAACTGCTTGTGAGTGGCTCAGGAGTCACTTTAAAGAGTTAAAAACAACAACAACAACAACAAAAACCAAACCAAAACAAACAAAAAACCCCAAACAAACAAACAAAAAAAAGAAAATAAAGAGGGGGAAGGTCTCTCAGACCCTTAAAGTACTAAAACTGGAGTCACTCCCTGGTGACAACAGGGTAAAAAATGACATTTCAAAGTGGAATGACATTTTCACAGTAGTGCTAAAAGACAGAAAGGGAAGAAAGCATCAGGACCTTTATAAAGATTTGGCTTAAGTGTTCTCATTAGAAAGGGATAAATAGCAGCAGTGTGTAATCATTAAAGTAATCCAATATATTTTTGAGTCCCCAACACTCAATTATATTTATTGAGACTCCAGAACTACCATACACAGCTTGAGAGCATGTAGCATCTGCTACTTCCAAGATGAGTCATGGGAGGAAATTCCCCTGTATTTTCTAGGAACCAGTTAGGCAGCCAGTGATTGAAACAGTGATGTGACTATATATACACCCACACAAATGAGAGGAAATCACTTCTATCAATAAATGTTCATTATATTTAACATACTGGCTGCAGATTTCAAATAAGAGATTACAATTAGAAAGATTATTTTGGGAAAACATTCCCCTGTTTAATTTGAATGCAATGTAAATTTTGTCAAAGGTCAGAAGAGACTGGAATAGAAACTAATTTAAATAAATTTCAAGAATTTGAGGACATCTTGAAGGAGGGAAGTAAATATGCAACAAAACTTCAACACCCCACAGCACTTGCCTCCATTTTCAAGTGCTGCATCATTAACTGTATAATCACTTACCACATCTGTCCCTCCCCAAACACATCCACAGCAGCTGCCTCTAGACTGGCCTCAGGAGTAAACCCTGAGCTTAAAAGCACCCAGGTCATGCTCATCTCTCACTTTCCAAACATGCTGCCACGCCCTGCTGTAACAGAGGGACTGTGATGTGCAAAATCTAAATTTACCCCAGTTCCAGGTTGGAGGCTGGTCAGTCGGAACAATTGGGATTTTTAGAGTCAGGTCACATTACCAGATGGTCTCTAATGAGGGAATGCAGCCTCACTGACAGCACAGAACTCATTTTTACTTTAGCAGGTACCAAAGAGATGAATCTTTTCCTATGCACAAATTCAAGGTACAAGCCAAACTTTGATGAAGTTATTTTATATTGTTTTGACCACTTTCAGCACCTTTACTCCACAGTGAAAACAGCTGCAAGGAAACTGGGAGGATACTGGACTGCTGTGAAGATTCATACAGTCCTGGAGCACTGGTTGTGTATTTAAAGGTAAGATGTTTTTAGTTTTGACTTCTAATCTGACAAGGAGAGCTCAAACATTTGTGTGCAAGTAGCCAACTAATAACCCTTCCAGATAAGGCCTCAGGCTCTAGAATTACTGGATAGCAGCAGTCTCACCTTCAGAGAGTACACGATGGCCTTCTTGAATTACCGGGACTCTTGATAAAAATCCAGCAGGACAAAAGAGAAATTCCACCTCACTTTTGAATACCTGAAAGTCACATCCTCATCCACCAAAGGAGTGAGCCCAAAAAAACCCACCACAAGCCAGCAGCTGGAAGGACAGCTGCTTACACAAGACCACTGACACGGAACAAGGTTCACTGTTTTTCACCAGGGAGGTGACTGCAAAGAGAGCTCCAAGCCCTAAGTTTGAGGACAAAAAACTATTTGCTATCCCACTAACAGTCCACAAGAAAGTTTAATTTTACTGAGAATGACCCCAGACTCATGCAGGCTCCCTGTGCAACCCCAGCCCAGTCTTCAGCTCTCTTAGCACAAGAACTTTCTGTAAAGTGTGACATCACCCATTTATCTGCAACATTTACACTGACAATGAACTTCTCCAAGCATGAGCTTAAATATATATTCTCACATAGCTCAGCTAAACGTGGCACTCCATTTCAATAGTCTGTGGTGCTGTTGAGTCCATTATAAAAGTTGCTTATTCTGAAATCAGTGGCATAAACAAGTCCTCTGTATCAGGTGATAAATGTTGACTGTAAGAACACACACAGCTTTTCCCAACAGGACCCCCCTGCCAGCAGACATAGCCTATGATTTTTTTTTTCCCCCAGGCATTTAATTTTCTTTAAAAGATCCCTGATCAGGAGATTTTCAGGTATCACTTGCTGTGAAGCAGCTGGATTTTTTTGCAAATATTTATAATACATTAAGGGTTTGTGCCAAAATACCAGATCACCACAGGGGGTAGCAATGAAGTAAAGGACAGACCACCACTGCAGCAATCATAGCTGGTTTTAGTTCTGGGGAGAATATAAATTTCATCAATATTTCTTCACTTTTCAGACACATGGCATTCAACTGTAAAGCAACATTCCTTCAATACCAAAGCAGAGTCAAAAGATAATCAACACAAGCATATAAACATACACAATATCTTGTTTCAGGCTGCAATCAGTGCTACAAAGACGAGATAAAGATAGAAAATCTGAATGTTATAACCAAAACTTCTACGTATGTAAATCCATTCAAATCCCAGGTCCCTCCTGCTTTCCAAAAAACACAAATCCAAATTCCCTGAAGCCACAGGAAAGTGCACAGACGGGCCAATGCATACAATGGCCAAAATCTGCCCTAACATATTTCAAGTTATGCTACAGGAAGCACTATTTAAACACAAACCAAACCAGATTTGTCAGAGAGATCTCTGGGAGTCTGAAGAACAACTCACAGGCAGCTGCTCCAGGAAACCTGCTCAGCAAAATGGCCCTTGTCATGTGTCACCTTTCCAGTGAAGTGCCAACTGTATGCCCAGGAGTTTATAATTTAAGTAATTATAGGCATTATATAAGGTGTGCTTGCAATGCTCCTATTTCCTTCTCCATAAAGATTAAAAACTGTGGCTTCTAAGCAGCTTAATTTTTGATGGGAGAGAAGTGCAGCACTGCTGCTCCCAGGAACTGCATGAACTGATTTTCCAAAGCCAAGGAGGCTCAGGATCCGGCAGTGCTTCCCAACGTTCAGGGCTGCTGGGCACATGAGGTCACTCATGGCCAGAAGCTCCAGCCCAGGAACATCTGCAGAACCCGTGCAGTGACCTGGCTGCCCCAATTTGGCTTTCAGCTGACAGTGCTCACGAAGCACAGCATCCCTGAGGGGCCTTTATGGGATGCAGAAGGAGTTCAGCCTGACTCTGTTCTCACCCTAAAGACCTGGCTGAATTACACTCACAGGCATCAGGAACCTTCTGCTGAAGCTCTGCATTCACCTGGTCAGGACAAAGGGAGGATCCAAAGATTTTACCTGTGCTGGCACTGGATGAATAAGTAGATTTAAAATGCTCTTTGCCACAGAGTATGATTCAGCTACCCCATTATACACACACAGAACATGTATAGCTTCGAAATGCTTCTTTAAAAACCAGCAACCCACCCTGAAGTACCTCTGTATGAATTCTTCAATACAGAGACCCCCAGCTCTCAGCACTGCTTCATTCACAGCTCTGGTAAACAGCTGAACTTGAGCACTGACATGTTTAAGTGGTTTTAAAAACCATTTCATGTCCATTACTGCTATATAAGTGTGAGTCAGGAAGACAGAACCATTCCCACAGCCTGTTCAGAATAACACAAACACCCCCAAACTGCCATGGGGCTGTTTATTAACCAACCACCATACTGTAAAAATATGACCATTAAACTTCATTAGACTTTATTTTGTGTCTGCAGTGTAAAACAGTTCCCAAATCTGAAAGTGAAATGTCAGTATCAAGCTTAAAAACTAATAAATGAGCTGAGCAGTGGAAGCCCCTTCACTGTGCAAGAGCAGAACACTGGATTGTTTAGTCACCAAAGATGGGCCAATACCCCAAAACACCAAAGGAAGTACAAGCAGCAAGGTCATTTCATATCTGAATTATTAAAACATTTAACCATCTAATTCATTTATATAATCATGATAACTTTACAGCTCTTTCAATCATACATTCGACACAAAGACTAAGGGAAAAAAGAATCCAAGTACACACCCTGGAGCGCAGCATTCCAAGCACAGGCTCCCAGAACATCCTAATCCTCCCATCCTATCACTCATGGCCAGAAGAGACTGGACTTACTGACGAAGTGAGATAAAGTAACAGTCAAAACAAACTGTAAATCTCAAAGGGTAACCCAAGGCAAACACTCAACAAACCTGACAGATTTTAAAGGCTGCACAGACACCAACGTGGCCTTCAAACAGCTCAACTATCTTCCCAAACAGGGACACACAGAGCCCAAGCACTCTAAGGACAAGGAATAAGCTGACCAGCATAAAAAGAAAAACCCTCCAAATCATCTGAGGCACAATTCTGACAGCCAATTAAAGATATATCTTAATTAAAATTAACTGCAGCCCAGCAAGCGTTCTAATACTCAAAAGCTTTTCTAACATATTGCACGGCAGAATTTGGTTTGCTTTCTGGTATGGTTTGGGACCTGGGTTTAAATCAGGCAGCAGAGCTCCTTAACTACCTGCTCTAAGTTACACACCTCAGCAGATAAATTTGGCAGCCTTACACACGGGCTCAAGATTTCCACTTGAACCCTCAGAGGTTTCTTGATTCAATTCAGTAAATGCATAATTTGGCATCTAATTTAAGAGGGAGGACAAAACTTTAAAGCTGCCTCTGAAAACAGTGGAATATGCCCAGATTACTATATAAAGATTCTGGAAAGGCAACAAGGAATTTAGACAGTTACACAAACATCTGCCATGATCAGCCTGGAAATGCCTCTTCACCCTGCAAATGTCTCTTAGCCCTGCCCCTCCTTCCACAGTGGGTTTATTCCACCAGTCATTGGAAGCATTCCCCATCAGGTCTGTCTTATTTCCAATCAGACACTCTAAATTTCCAAGCAGAAAATGTGAAAGGGCCACCACAAACACCAGCAAACTGAGCCCAAACAGGAGCTCAGTGAGTGAAATGCTCCTTGGGGAAAGAAAACCACAGCGAGAGCAGCAGATCCTTCATGATCAACAGAAGTGCTTTGGTAACAGAGGAAAAACTGACCTCTAAGATACACCTGATCTGCCAGTAAAAGAAAGCTTGCTTTAGATCATAAGTCTTCAGATTTTTACAGCCAAACTGAGTCAGTAAGAGACAGTTTAAGGCACTATAAAAATAATTTCAAAACTCCATGCCCTCGTACACAACCAGGGCAGCATTTCACTGCCATGTGAGCACCACGCTGTTTATTAAAGGTTACCATGAACCATACCTACCCTCTGCTCTTTCACTCCCAAAATTACAGCAGGGGCCTTCCCCTGGACACAGAGAGCTTTCCCCTTCCTAAAGGGAACAGCTATTCCTCACAAAGGGCAGGAACACAATTCCTGCAGCTGGCAGTCTGACCAAAGACCAGGAGACAGCTCAGGATCCCCAGCTAACTAATCTCTAGTTACCAAAGGCTGAAGAATATTCCCTGGCGTAAAAAGTCCATTCTACTACTGCTTGTGTGGTACTTCCTGGGGCAGGCTTCCATTTATTAAAAACTTCCTTAATTTTCTTTATGGAAGCTGGAACAAGCACTATTAATGCTGCAGCAAATGCGCTTGACCTGGGGATTGCTGAATTTCGGTGGCATTTAAGAGCATCTGATATGGGGGGGAAGAGGTAGGGAGCCAAGAAAACATCACTGTGTGCCTTCAGAAAACTTGTTCTTTTTAACAGTGCAGTTTGAGATCAGCAACCCTGCAGCATAATGGTCAGAACATTTTCTTCCACGGGCGTTCCAGTGGCACACCAGGAGTTTCCAGAGGGCGAATATTTCAGACCCAGTGCAGCAAAACAGAGAGATCCCGGGGAGGAAAGCTCACCCACTGGGGCAAAAGTCAACATTGGAAGGGTGAGTTTATTCATCCATTGTGCTGAAGAGCTTAAAATGGAAATATTCTATATGTCTCGCCTCAGGCCAGGGTGAACAACTAAACTCACGTGAATCACTGCTCCAGCAAGTGACTGGAAAACACACCCATGGAAACTGCTGGTGTCTTTTGCCTCTCCCTCCC
This sequence comes from Manacus vitellinus, assembly GCF_001715985.3. NCBI lineage: Eukaryota > Metazoa > Chordata > Aves > Passeriformes > Pipridae > Manacus > Manacus vitellinus. The sequence continues at coordinate 1,988,397 of NW_021940671.1, read as the reverse complement.
ACAAAAAAGTCCTCATAAACACAAAAGAGCAAAATCAGATCCACTATTTTTCCCTCTTTTTTTCCTTTAATTAAGCTGGAGAAACACAGAGGATAGAGGCTGATGGATGAAGCCTCACCCCTCCCTGCAATCCCTACTATGCCAGCATCCTCAGCTATGGGTGCCCAACTGCAAAAGCCAACAGCAGACAGAGATACTTGTGAAATGCATCACACCAGCTTCAGAGCTTTAAAAACCCTTAAGAATAAAAAAAACCCTTTGATGAATAAAATTAGGAAGAAGAATTCATCTGTTTTGTGCATTTCGGTATGAAAAAAAAACCCTTCAAAACAGTAACCGACAGATTACTTTACCAAACATTCTGATTAAAAAGAAAAAAAAAAAAACCACCAAAATTCACATTCACAATGAGGTGGTTTGAAGCTAAAAATACCCAGCCAGCTGCACATCCCACCTTGGGCAGGCAGGCAGAAGTGCTTCTCTCTCCCCTTCCCCAGGCAGACACGTGCTCACTTCCTTCTTCGTTGCAACATCAGAAGCTCAACTCAATGCTAACAAGCCACAAAGTCCTGCCCAGAATTTAAAGTCACGCCTCAGTAATTACATAAAATAAGCTCTAAGTGGTTCAAAAAAAAAGAAAAAAAGAAAAAATCAATTTACTCAGCTTCAATTTCGCTTTTAATTCCAAAATATTTTGACTGCTCATAAAACAGAAAAGCAATTTTCCTTTCTGAGGTTTGCTCCCTCCACCCCAGTGTCTCATTAGATAATTTTTTTTCCCCCAATCTCACTGTAGAACATCAGCATGTTCATTTATAGTGCTGCTGTGCCAGTAACAGGGATCAAACCCCTGAACATGCAAGCTTTTAAGGAGAACATTCAGGTGTATTTGATGTTCAGTTTTTGCACATAAAACATAAAGGAGGATAGTGATAGTGGGGGAAGGAGAAAAATCAAAGGTAATGTAGGAAAATGTAAAAGTAAAACTCAACTGTGCAGATGCCCCTTTCAAAGGTGGTCTGACACAAAAGCAGCAAAGATGCTACAAAATATTTGGAAGCTCCCAGTAAAAGGAAAAGTGTTCTCCCCTCACCTGCCCTAACAAAAGGCAGCACGAAAGTTCTTGAACAATAAAACCCCTGTATGTTACATACAGCCTTTCCCCTGAGAAGACAGAATAAATCACGGGCCAGTTTATGGAATCAAAATTAAAAAATAACAAGTTTTGGTCTCCTGGTGCCGTGACACTCAAAAGACCAATAAAAACCCACTTAGCCCAGGAGATGGCTCCAGGTCATGGAGCTTGTATTATCCCCCTCCAGAGGGAACAGTACCTGCAGTCTGGGCAGGGTGTGCCACATCCCCAAACAGGAACCAAAACCTTCCCTGTTGCACCAGCATGCAGCTCCCTGGCCACCAGTTAACACCAGGCTTTTGCTCCTTGGTGGTTAAACACCCTGTTCTTTCAAAACCAAACCAACCCAACCACCACATCTCCCCCAACCAGGGCAGACCCCAAGCTCAGCCATCCCCTAATTCATTAAGGCAACGAGCTTTGCATCAGTTTTCTCAGCTGGGGAGGCAGATCCTGCCCAACATCCCCCTGCTGCTTATAGTGGCAGCAAACAGTTGTGGTTCTGAGACGTCAGCAGTAGGAAGTTCCTTCTGCCAGGCCCCACCACCAGTGGTAACTCTTCACCTACACAAACCTCACCATCTCCTACCCAGCTACTGAGCTGCAGGAATACAAAAGCACAGGACACAGGGGGGGTTCCATCCAGGCACTCAAGTGTTCAGCTTTGCAGGAGTTCTTCATTTAGCAATGGTGACGCCAATTAAGCGTCCCCTTTGTTCAGAGATCAGAAACATGAAAGTTTTTTGACTTCCTCTCTCCACACCCTCGAGGCCCTTACCCACAACTTCACTGACAGCAGCTGCAAACGCTCTCTGGATGGGGAGGTCCTGCCACCAGGAGCCAAATGTTCCCTGAGATGTTTTACTCTTTGCACATCCACCACAAATTCCCTGGGTGGCTTTGGAAGCCAGGTGGGTTCAGCAGTGCTCAGAAACACTTCTATTGTGCTGCACTGCTTACCCAAAATAATGATCTTCCTAAAGAAAAAAAGCAAACAAACTTCCCTCATTTGTATTAAGGAAACAGTCTATTTGTAGACAATTAATATGCATTGGTACTTCCTTTTCTAACTTTAGGGTCCTGGTTATAAACTGCAAGTAATTCTCACACTTTGAAAGAAGAAATAGGACTTAATATTAAGAAATAACTTTTCACCTCCACAGAAGTTAAAACACAAAAGGTGAAAGGAGGATGTGTTAATGCTGACTTGAGCCTTCCCCAAGACAACCCAAATGCTGCTGGACCCAACCAATGCCCAGCAAACAGAAACTGAAACTCGCCCATTTACTCATCAACTGAAATCAAACAGTGCTATGGGAGGGGTTTTGTTTGGTTTCTTTTACGTTTTTAAGAAAGGTACTCCCAGTATAATTTAGCAGTGCTGCCCCTACTCCCCCAGGGAAAAGTTTGTACCTTCCAGCCCCATCCTCCTCCCACCTCTGTCTGTTCCCATCTCCAGACCACTGGCTTTGCTGCACACAGTTATTTCCCAGCTGGATCAGCTTCCTAATCTGTACCACCCTCTGGCAGCACAAAGGTTTGTGCCAACACAACTCAGTGGGAGAAAGGAGAGGTGGAGGAGCAGCTGGTTTCAATTCAGCACTAAAATCAGCTTAAAATTCACTTAATTTACAGACTCCTGATTTAAAATTCACAACCAATCCATTCCCTGCTCCCAGTCCCTGACCCCCACCTCCTCAATCCCTGTGTTTTGATAGGAATCCAAGTTTCTGTTTTTCTGTCAGTCAATACATTCCAAATCTGCCAAGACACAGAAAAAAGCTTATGTACATAATAATGAAGAGATGAAGCTGCAAAGATAAATAAAAATGTCTGGATTTAGACTACAGTTGTCAAATCTTGACTTTCAAGTGAGTGTGTGAATTTTAAGAAAGTTATTAAAGTTTAATAAGATACTATTACTAATGATTAACTAGACTATTTGGTTTGGGTAAAAAAATTTATATCTATTCTTTCCAAAAATGAGGTCTTCTCCTTTTCTTGTATAGCTACTTATTATAGTGGTGGGTAGAAGGGATAAAATTCTGACAGATATTTACTAAACACACTATGAAATTAATTTAAAAAAAAACCAAAACACAAAATGAGCAGTCACACAAAAGTTTCACAGATTGTCAAAAAACCTGGACTTGAAAATCACCAAATATTAAGAGGTTTTTAATAGTTGGTTTACACCTTTTAATACTAAGTGCTAAAATTTCTGTTGCCTGATACATTTTTAGAGGTTTTTTTTCATGTTGTTCAGTTTACAAAGAGAAAGCATGGCAAATTAAAAGAGGTAGAGATACAGGAAAAATTCAGCTGATTACACGGTATTTCTTTTGGCATGGAGGTGCTAAGGGCTCACTAGTGGCAGAATAAGTAATCATCACAATGCTAAACTGCCAAAATTCACTTAGGCTACGGCCTGACCTGCATGCAAAACCAGCCGTGAAATGGGAATGGAGTGCTCAAGGCAGACTCAAACATCACTGCATATGCTCCAGTTCTGCTCCAGACCACTCCAGAGCTCTGGAATTGCAGCAGCCTGGATCTACCCGGGGTAATTGCAGGTGAAGCCAGGAACAGCCACTATCAGAGCTTCAGCTATTAAGGCTCCTTAATGAATGGTCTAACAATAACCCAGGCTTAACCAGTTCTCTCATAGCCAGGACTTTAAACCATAATAAGCCCCTTGAACATTCCTACATCATTTTCCAAAGATCTCACAGTATGAGGCTACTAACTGTGCTCTCACAGCCTGTGAGGCAGGTATTAGTCAGCTTTTCTTTTTTTTTTTTCCTCATTTAAATACAGATAAAAAAAAAACTGAGGCAGAAAGCTGGCAAACGACTTCCCTGTGGATACACAGCTGACTACTGGCACACAGAATCCAGATCTTCCAGATTCCAGCCCTGTCATCAGCCAAAAGGCCATCATTATGAGGAAAGAAATTAGTCTGGTCTTATAAATAGAATTTGAATATAAGCCTTGCTGTAATATTTGCAAGGAGTTGACCTTAAACACCAGCAGAGCTGCACTGGTAGCCTGGGGCTCCAAGCACCAGCTTGCGTGGCACTATCCCGGAGTTCCTGTCCCTCTGCCTCTCTGGATGTCTCCAGAGCCTGGACCCAGTACAGACTGTCCAGCAGATCAGACCACAATCTCATTTGACCACTTCTGGTTTGAGCTCAGCACATCAAAAAGACGTAGGACTGCTCTAAAAATACAAACAGTGTTGTTCTAAAACACTCAGGTAGCCAGGAACAAGAAAATAAACAAGTCTGAGTCAGCAACTTTCTGCTCCTTTAAGGGATCAAGTCACCACGGTCAGAGTGGCAGAAATCTCTCTGTAACAATCAGCTGGAAACCTGCATGGTAGAAAATGTCCCCAAAACACATAAAATCTGGAGCACTCATCCAAGTTAATCATTTGAACTGCTCTGACTGCATATCAGACATTTACTCGTCATTTTTGCAGCTCTCAAATGCCTAAGTGAGATATATTTTGATTTATGTCACGTTCATAGGGTGCTACAAAGAAGCAGGTCCTTTCCTGCATTACAGCTTTAATACCTGCAGCAGGTCTAACTCCTGGTCTACATTTCCTGCAGCAAAATACTAAGCCCGAGATTGATTTTGTACCAAAAAGCCCCTTATGTCTGATTCTGTAAGTCTAACATCATTTTAAATTAGATACTTTCTAGTAAGGCAACCCTACAATACCAAGCTGAAAACTGCAAAAGGAGAGTTAAAGCAAACAGAGGAAAAATAAAGACTTCGTGTAGTAAAAAAGGAATTGCAGTAGTTACTGGTTTATTCTGGTTCCAGATACCTGCCCTGCTCCCTCCCACCCATGTGGGCCATCACCAAGTGCTGAACACAACCTCTACAACCACAACAGGAACTCTGAGTTCAGGGGAAGAGCTGAAAATGGAAAACTCGTTAACTTCCATGGGGATCCTTCCACAAGGGAAAGACACCACGGATGAAAAAGCACACCAGAAATTTTGAGAAACAACTGCCTGAGTGGAACAACAAGTTGCAACATTTTTTATTTCTATTCATCACTTTAAGAGCAAACTGTGGTTACAGGCAGGAGAGCCATAAAATCCTCCTATTTTTGGCTGTCTCCTTCCCAAATGACAGAAAACTCCTGGCTATGAAAACATGAGCATCTCACACTGGAGCTAAAGGCTCGTGTCTCTTAAATGCAGAAGCAGCAGAGTCAAAATTCCCTGTGATTCTCCCCAGGATGACCAAATTCCCTGCATTATTATGCATTAAAGCACTGCCAGACTGTGGCACAGCAGATGAGACCTGACTCCCAACAGAGCCTGTTTCCATCCCAGCTCACATTTAGGGCTCAATTATCTTATCTGCTCTGCCACTCGCATACTTTCCAGATAAGAAATGTTTTTCCCCCCTCTTTTGAAGAGTTAAAACTGACACCACAGCCAGTGTTAAGATGAAAAACGTTATAAATTAAAATTCATTTAGGCTAATACTGTTTAAAAAAGTACTCTGTGTACAGGTTAAGACTGGGAACTAGAGTTAATTGACAGGCTGTGTAAGTTTTAATAACAGTAGTACATCCTGCAGGTGGAAGGGGATTTTGTTCTTTACTTCAGTTTCCCCACAAGGTTTAGGTCAAAGATCAGTTCATCTCAACTTGAGAAACTGCTCAAGACTTGGGAGGAGGGGAAAAAAAAAGTCTGTTTTCCAATCTATGACTAAGAATGAGGCAAGCAAAGGGAGGATCTAAGATCCTGAAGGCGATGGCAACAAGAGGTCATTAGTTAATTCCCTCAACGACAGATACTACTTCCTTTTATTAAATAACAGCGGGTTTTAATGATGTCAAATAGTTTTTGTAGTTCTAAAGGACACAGCACACTGAAAATTTACCTGAACCAGGCAAAAGAAGCAGAGACACAGAAGAAATGCTGAACTGAGAGGGAGATTGTCACAAACCAAGGAAGAAATATATAAGACTGATCTGATTGTATGCCAAAAACTTAGAAGGTTACAAGGGCATATATATTCTTTCTTATATTATGTATCTTTGGCTTAACACAAGTAGTACCCAATTTAGCAAAAAGTCTGTTTTAACCAGTGCTTTAATGTTTACAAATAAATTAAGTTTTTCATGAGGAAAAAAGACAGACACAAGTACCATTCTAAGGCTTAAATGAAGGCTCATTGCTGCTTATTGCTTAGGTAATTTTTGAAAAAGCTTAATCAAGGTACTTTTATGACCAACTATTTATTACCTGTATGACTACAGCACCTGGGAGCTTCAGTTAAACTGCAGCAGGACCTGCAAAGCCAGAGCAGGAGCGATGCCTCCTCTGAGGAGATTGCAATCATCTGAAAGATGAATAGTTCAGAAATGTAGGAGGGCACGAGGAAATAGGTGACTGGAATTTATGTTCTCTGTGGCTGCACTTTAGTCCACTTTCCCTCGTGCACTGGAAGGATCAAGGTGTGTGTTTGCTTACTCTCCCTGCCTCAGAAAAGAAAATCCATCCAGAAGTCACATAAAGACAGGAAAAAAACCAAAAAACAACACATGGAAGGAAGGTGTTTTGGGTACTAAGACTGGAAGAAAACTATTTACACATTTTAATATGTCTGCTTCCCATCTAAGAGAGAAAGGATTTCAATTTTTTTCAAGCTGTCATCCCACAGAGGGAGACCGAACCATAAGAAAATAAACAGGCACATACACAACTTTTGGAGGAATTCCATTTAAAGAAGAAGTCTTTGAAATTACCACCCGACACAGTAGTGCACCCAACACAAACCAGCAGCCAGAGCTGTTTACAAGCTTTCTGCTCAGTGTTAGACTGAAAACCCAAACTCTTTTTGCTGTGTAATAAATCAGTGCTCCGCGTTTAACAATTTTCAGCAGCGCCATATGCTACGTAGTCCCATATGTTCCATTATAGGGAGGAAAAACATCATCTCAACATGAATCATCAGTGACTGTGTTCCTGTAAATCTGGCTTAAATGCTCACAACGTTCAAGGGCAACGCTAAATAAATCTGCTCGGTTCTATGCCAGATTCTGGGCAGCAGAACCGCAGATCACTTACTGAAATTAAGGAAAAATGAGGTTTAACGTCGGAAGCGAGCACACTGTTTGCCTCTCTCCAGAAACAGACTCACTCTGCACAACATCTGGCACACATTCATCAGTTCCAATCTAATAATGATGTCCTGCTCGTAGAATTATGAGAGTATCTCGTAGTCCCAACACTTTTCATCCTGAACTGCCTAATGCACGTGCAAATACACACACTGCATACAAGTGTTCTGCACCACAGGGACTCTGGGGACGAGTTTGTGGGAAAAGTAAAACCCCAAACCAACCCCAGGTGTGGGTTTTAGACTCCAGGGAAATGCAGCTGTCACTGTACAGTTTACCCAGGATTTTAGGTTAACACCTCTACTCTTCAAGTGACAATGTCTTAGGTAAGTATACAATCAGCTTTCCCTCTTTTTCCCAAAGACAGGGTAACCCACAGCATAAAAGCTGCTTGTCCTGAGGCAAAGTCATGGCACACCAAGGTCATCATTTGCCCTTCTTTTGAGGAATTTCTTGGGCTCTGATATCAGGAAGACAGACTGGAATTAACGCCCCAAACTGTGAGAATGCCCCTATTTGAAAGTGTTTAGTAGCCAAGGAGGAAGGCTGTGTAGTTGAGGCAACCAGGTGCTCCCAGGTAAAGATTGGTTTCATTAAAACCAAAATACACCAGAGTCCAGTTTGACCTAATATTCAGGGTGGGGGAAAAACAGTAATTACATCAACATCAAGCTATTACCTGTTCAAGGGCATAAGTGCTTAGTTCATTAGCAACTCAGACAAACTTGTTTTGTAAGCTCCCTACATTAAATTTGAAATTTCCCTGCCCTTACAAATTAAACTAACAATTTCTGACACAAAGGGAAAGTCCAGTAAGACAATACAAATGTGAGTATATAAACAAGAAAACTTCCAAGCTGCTCAAATCCAATATGTTCTCTGCCACTCACAATAACAAGAAGATTACCCAGGGCACCAAGTCAACCTAATGTCAATATTATTCAATCCATTTGAATAAATTATTTAAAAAAAAAAATAAATAGCAATACTCCAGGTTTCTACAATCAGAGAGCAAAACCTACTGACCTCTAAAAACATATATTTTTCACACTTCCAACAGGAAGTTAAAAGTGAATTCCCGTGGTTTAGTTCTCCAGAATAAGTTCAACATGTCACATTAAAAACATTGTTCTTTAATGCTGGAAGTGGGGCTTTATAAAGATTCAGAACCTGCCACAGGACCACGAATAGCCAGGAGGGCACTCGGATTTCCACCATCCTTCAGTAGCTCAGGAGATGGATGACCACACCCAATTAATTTACTTGAATCTCTATTCCAACTTTCCTCCTCATTAATTAGGAGCTGAGGTTCACAGAGATGACAGTTCCTGGCACGCAATGCCGACGATGGCTTTAAGTGGTGCACGCTCTGTGATCAAAATGGAAAGCCACAATCTGTGCTGCCCATGTTAAAAATCAGAGATTTCCTCCTTTTTACCCAGAGGGAGCTTTAAATTTAGCAGATCAGTATTTTCTAAAACACGTTTCACTCGATGAACTAAAAACAAAGCTACCACAGTGATTTCAGGGGAACTCACAGAGCTGCCCCTGGAAGAAGTGATGACCAAGCAGGCACCAAGAAATTGCATCATGTTTATTACACAGCACGAAGCCAAAGGCAATCAGATCCTTCTGGTTTAATCAATGGCCTTCAAATAAGGAAGCAGTTTAAAAATAATAATAAGCATAAAACAAAATACTTTTTTGGGTTCACTTTTTGAATTTTTCCCTATTGTGTAGAAAACATGAGCATGTGCTGAAATATAATCTTATAAAAATCTACTTCTTGAATACCTCTGATTGTGCCAGAATGGCACTTTTATTCAAACTCAGTTTGCCTTAAATTCTGTGTCTGAACTGCAGAGGGGTCCTGTTAAAAGACTCTGAACTCTGTCTTCAAACAAAAGGCCTGTTTCCTATTTAAAAACATTAACCAACGTATAAATAAAATAAATAAAACAAATCAAACTCACTGACCACTGCTCTGCCTCTGCTCCCCAGCAGCCTGGGGCCACCCTGCAAACTCCAGCCCAGCTCCATGCAAACAGGGTCTTCCCTTTAAGGCAAGACAGCCTATTACTCAGAAGAGACAGAGCCCAGTTTTTCTGAAAGACCCCCACATTCTGCAACACGTTATGAAACACAAATTTAACAGCAAAAGCCCGATACAAGGTTCATATTTAGAATGCACGCAAGTAGAAATATCTCATCTTTAAAAGCTTTGACTTGCAAAGATTCTTTTTAACTGATAATGATGTAACAAAGCAAAAGGGAAGTACTTAGAGAGAATCACTGTAAGTAATACACACACACAAATTAAATACATACATAGAATTAGTTTGTAATCTGAAAGCTCTAGTAGGGGGAACACAGAAACAACTCAGCTCAAACTCTCCTCAAATCAGATGCCAAAGGAAGTTATGTGATGAGTTAGAGGGTAGATAAATCTGGATTTTATAAGTTATACACTAATGTAGATATGAACAGCTTGCAGCCTCACTGTGAGTGCATGAAAGAACTGTCAGGTATTTGTATGAAGTTCAATGTTAAATGAGAGTTTGTGAACAGGAATTTACATTTAAAACACACCCTATATTGTTGCATTACTCCCTGAGAGCTCAGAATTAGCCAGCTACCAGAAAGAACTCAGTTTTAAAGACATAAACAGAGAGGAACAAGCACGGTGCATTATCTCTCTCCACAAACAATCCACTATCAATGTAGAAATACCAATATGTGTCCTCTAATAAATCTGGTACAAGATGCATCAAACTAATGACCACTGGCAAAATAAGCTGCATCACTCTAAGCACTGCAGCATTCCAAACACTTACTGAAAATACACAAGCAGACCCTGGAGGACAGACTGGAGCCCACTTATCCTCACCTCACACAAGCACCAGGAACCACAGGCAGCAGCTCCATTCCCAGCTAACTTTAAACTGTGCTGTGTTCCACAGGGGAGGTGAGGAGTGTCCCCACTGAGCCAGAACCCTGAGCTGCTTCCACTATCACTACCCCAAAAGGTGGGCAATGGGATCTGAAATCCTCCTGGACAGAGAGTGGAGCTGAGCACAGCCAGAGTGAGTCCTTCTGCCAGGAGGGAGCCCGGACCAGCACCACCTGTTTTGCTGTTTTTAAACAAACACAGAGCTGCTACTCAACTGTGTGTGCAGGCCAGGCACTCCACACAGCTCCAGTGCTGGAGCACAGTCCCAAGGAAAACGCTCTGGTTGGGGACAGCAGCCCCAGCACCGAGCTGCTCAGCTCTGCTCAGGCTAAGAAAGCAACCAGGGAAAACCTGGCTGCTACCAGGGCTACTAAAGTTTGGAATTACCACAGTCGTAGGGTTAGGGAATTAATTCTACGCACGTTCCTGGAGGAAAGGGAGGAGGGGAAGACACGAGGAGACAGATATATATCCATAAAACAAAACTCTGAAGGCTTAGTACTTGCCTAGTGTCCTCCTTCCTTCTCCTTCCCACGCAAACACGAGTGCTGCTCGATGGCATCCAGCACCTACAGCGAATCATTTCCCCGTGTCATTAAAAGGACAGAGACATCTGCTCACACACACCAGACCTACGTCATCGCTTCCAACTCCGCTCAAAGCCGACAGAAACGCGGCTCCCTTTTCCCTTCAATGCACCGGGTCACATTCCCGCCGGCAGACGGATCCCGGGGTGCTCCCAGCGGAGCAGCGCCGTGCCCGGCTCCAGGTGAAGGCGGGCGGCCGCTGTCCCTCCTCTCTCTCCGCACGCCCACGCTCCCACCGGGGCGTTCCCGTCCGCTCGGGGCTGCTGTCCTGGAGCTCCAACTTCCACAGAGCTCCCGGGGACAGCTCCCGGCACACGGCAGGGAGAGCCGAGGGGAGACAGGGAGCGGCTGCTCCCGCTCGCACGGACCCGGCACCTGCCCCCCGTCCTAAACTTCCCACCCC
>NW_021940671.1:1897369-1975643 GCF_001715985.3 Manacus vitellinus | reverse complement strand
TGTCAGGGTCTATAGTGGGCTCAGGTGTGTGAGGGGGACACTGGGCAGGGTAAAAGGGCAGCTCTGAGGCTTTCAGTATGTGCTGCAGGTGTTGGAGAGCCAGGACAAGGACCATGTGTCCTGTGGCAGATCCCAGCAGGAAGAGGCTCCCAGTAACCAAAGAGGAGCAGATGGGACTTTGCAGCAGTCAAAGGCACAAAGGAGAAGGGACTGTAGCAGGGATGGAGAGCTCTGGATTAGGAAATGCTTGGAGTAGAGGCAGGGAAAGGTGAGTTTATGCTGTTTCTGCCACACTTTATGGTTCCCCCCAGACTCTGAACCTAGAGACGCTTTATTGTTACAGAAGCTTATTTGACAGGATGGGGGGGTGGTTAATAATTTTTCTAAATAAAACTGACAGCTGTTCCCCTCTTGGGCTTCTAGAACCATCCTCACAGAGCCCTGTGAAATCAGAGGTACAGAAACCTGAGAGCCGTGAGTCCCAGGTGAGGGGTGTTGGTGTGTCCTGTGCCTCAAAGGCCAAGGTACAATTTCAGCTTTTCTCATTGCAGTGGTGCAATTCACACAATAAACGAGTTTCCTGTTTATAAAGCTCAGCTTATAACCTATTTTCCCCCTCTATTTCTTGCAAATGGAAAGAAGGGCACAGCAAGCATGACTCGTGTGTCAGCTGCTCTGTGAAAAGCTGGTGCTGACCAGGCAGGAGGCAGAAATCTCTCCTCCAAGTGAGTGTGTATAAAACACTAAATGAGTTGCGATGAGAGCAACAGCTCTGATGGAGGCACGAGCCAAGAACAACAGCTTGACAGGCAATTTTACACTTTCCCTGACAGCTCCTTGGGGCGTAGACAGTTAAGTTTCTGCGTTTGTAAGGGAAACATGGCATTCCTTACAGCTGAGCCTCCTCCCTCGGGTTCCCACTGAATGCCTGAGAGATGACAGCAGAGGGTGTCTCCAGAAGGCTCCTATTAAACAGGAGGAATTAGCACGGAGGGAGCAACAGCGAGATCCCAGTTTTGACCACAGAATGAGCTAAAAAGTGTTGCATCAGCAGCTGTTTGCAGTTTCTTACCCGCTGGCTGCGCACAGCTCCCGTTCAGGGGGCTCCTGTGCCCTCCTCTTGGTACCTCCGCCCTCCTGGAGTGTGAAGGGCTGTGCTGGGAGGGCAAATCGGCTCCAAACCGAAAGTGCTGAGGCGGCGTGAGGCAGGGCAGATTCACCTTGGGAGGGCAGCCGTGGTTCAGACACACTTACAACTAGTCGGGTGTCCCCAGCAGCACGAACCAGGCGGGCAGGGGAGCGGGTGAGCTGAGTATGTGGACAGATGGAACAGATACAGACAGGAAATGGGGAAGGAAGGGGGGAAATTAATGTTTGTAAAGCTTTAAGGGGGCTCTGGTTAGTTCTGAGAAAGAGGTTGAGCCCTGCAGTCCAGTTTCTGTTTTTAGCTCTGTGACCGTATAACTTTGGGAGGCGATTTGAGCAGTTCGAGCCAGGTGTGAGTGGGGAGAGGACAAAAACCCGTGGGCACCAGGCAGCTCATGCGATGTGGCAGCTGCCACCACACCCTTTCCTGTTCGCCCCGCGGGCAGCCCTGCCAGCCGCGCTGCCTGAGTGAGGAGAGAGGGGGAAAGGAGTGCTTTCCAAGATGCTGATAACCCCCAGCACCCGGCATTCCTTGGAAAAGGAGAGGTAGTGAGCAGCTCTCGTGGTGTCTCTCCCCTGGGACAAGTCAAACGCTCCCAAAAGCCCCGGGAGCTGCTCCGGGGTGGTGCTGACTTTTGGCCGTGCCTCAGCCTGGCTCCTGTTACAGGCGATGTTGACTTAGGGAAAAAGGCACCGGGCATACTTGGCATGGGCGTTCCGAGTTAAAAATTGTCAGTCTGGGCAAACAGACCTTTGGGGTGAACTGCAGGAGAGCCAAGTGCCTGCACTGCGTTATGGCAGCTCCTGTCAGAACACCAGGGGCTGACCTGGTGCTGCTCTGGGTGCCGAGCGCCCGGCTCGGCGGGTTTGGAGAAGTGCTGCAGGTTTTGGAGCTCCGTCCTTTAGACCAAACCCATTTCCTTCCCCTCGGTGAGGTGCTCGTAGTGCCTCAGTGAGTCAATAAGCTCTGCATGTGAGGAATGCACCTCCCAGCTGAAGGTGAGCCATTGGTGTGGCTGTGCTGGAGGCAAGGAGACTAATTAGTCCTTCCCTTAGACTTTGAGCTGCAGAAGTAAGATAGGTGAGATATTTAGCCTGGAATATCCATGTGAGGCATTTTCAGATGCTGGTTTTAACGGTGTGAGTCTCACACAGGATCTGTGTCTTGGTCCTTAGTTCTGTAGCAGTGTCTAGTTAGGAGGATAACCTGTACCTGGCAGATTTGGGGCATTCCTGATGGATTTGGGCACGTGTTCTAGGAGCTGCTGTTTACTGGCAGGGTGAAAGTGAGATCACAGTGCTGTGGTGGGGCTTTGCTGTGAGTATGGAGAAACAGGGAAGCAATTTCTGTATTAAAATATAATAAAGTTTGGGTGAGTACAAAGTGTCCTAAAAGGTCCATTCCTAGCATGGCAAGGTCCTGCTCCTTGCCTGCTGAGGAGCAGCTCTGCTGTGTGTCTGTATCACAGAATCCCAGGATGGGTCAGGTTGGAAGGGACCACAGTGGGTCATCTGGTCCAACCTCCCTGTTCAGGCAAGGGCATCCCAAAGCACATGGCACAGGACTGTGTCCAGATGGCTGGAATATCTCCAGTGAGGGAGACTCCACACCCTCTCTGGGCAACCTGTTCCTGTGCTCAGTCATCCCCACAGTGAAAAAGTTCTTCTTTGTGTTCAGGTGGAACTTCCTGGGCATCAGTTCCTGCCTGTTCCTCTTCTCCCATTGCTGAGCCTCCCCCCCCGAGCAGAGGCTGGTCCATCCCCTGACCCCTCCCTGCACACACTGACAGACATGGATGGGACCCCCTCTCAGTTGTCTCTTCTCGAGGCTGAGCAGGCCCAGCTCACAGAATCATCAAGGTTGGAAGAGACCTTTAAGATCATCAAGTCCAACCATTCACCCAGCAATGCTACTATAATCCCTAAACCACTACAATCCTATCACCCAGTGCCAGGCCCAGATGCCTCTTGAACACCTCCAGAGATGGTGACTCCACCACCTCCCTGAGCAACCTATTCCGTGCCTGATTGCCCTAAGAGTGAAATTTTTTTTCTAATATCTGACCTAAATCTCTTCTGTCTTAGATTAAGGCCATTTACTCTGGTCCTCTCACTGCAGGCACAATAGAAAAGACTGTCCCCCGCCTCACTACGACCTCCTTTCAGGCAGTTGTAGAGACCCATGAGAGCTCCCTCAGCGTCTCCTCCTAACGGAGATGCTCCAGTCCCTGGATCAACTTTCACCCTCCACTGGGCTCGCTCCAGGACCCCCAGGTATCTCGTCCCGAGAAGCCCAGAATCCTGCAATACAAGCGCCCCAAAAGGGAGAGAAGTGCCCATAAAAAGCGGAGAAGTAAAACCCTCAACCACCGCGGTGTTGGCGGGGCGGGGACTCGAACCCGCGTCCCTCCTTCCGCGCCTCGCGCTGCCCGGCGCGGGGCGCGGCGGCCCCGCCGCCGCCCGGAAGCGGAAGTGCCGCGGCCGCGGTTCCCGGCGCGGTTGCCGAGCGGCGGCCGCTCCGCCCGCTCCGTCCCAGCCGCTTGCCGCTCCCGGAGCCCCCCGCGGCCATGAGCGCGGCCGGGCTCGTGTCCGCCCCCCCCGCCGCCCCGCCGGGGCCGCCCGCCCCCGCCCATGGCCCCCGCGCCCGACTACTACGAGGAGGAGGAGCTGGAGAGCGCCGAGGAGGAGGACGGCGAGCGCAGCGCCCGGGCCCGCGACTCCGATGAGGGTGGGTGAGGGTTTGGTGCCCTGGGACGGCGTGGGAGGGTGGGATGGAGAAGGGGACGCACCCCGGCCGGGAGGATGCGGGAGGGTTGGGTGGTTAAAGGCTCTGGAGCAGCGAGAACGCCTGAGGAAAACAAGGACCTGTCGGGTTGCAGGGGTGCCCCCGTGGGAGAGTAGGACAGCCGAGTCCATGGAGAGGTGGAGCTGTGGTTTTCCGGGTGAGGAGGAGGGAGACGGGAGGGCGCTGGGCAGGGGGGATTGAGTGGGACAGCAGGGGGAAAATAGTGGAGAAACCCAGTGTATGGACTGAGTGGGACAGCAGGGGGAAAACTGGGGAAATTCAGTATTAATTGTGTGAGATAGCAGGTTAAAAATAGTGGAGAAATGCAGTGTATTGATGGAGTGGGGCAGCAGGGGGGGAAATAGTGGAGAAATCTCGTATATTGGTTCTATTTTTGTGGTGTGAAGGGGGAAGGAGGCAGCTAAGGGAGGAGAAAGTGTGGACAGCAGTGGGGGAGTGTGGGAGGATGTGAGAGGGAAGAGGGGATTTGTAGAGGAGAAGAAGAAATGAAGTAAAACACGAAGTACCCAGGGGTGTAGGGTGCATAAAATAACAAATAAGGGGGATGGAGGAAGACCCTTGGACAGTGCCTGTTGCTGTCAGCAGAGCCCTCCATCACCTCTGCTGTGGTCATGGATCCTGACAGTGTTTAGGTAAGTCAGGGCTCTCCAAGGCTACACACAACTAAATTGGGCATGGGAGTCCTTTATGGTGACCCAGACGTCTTCAGTGCTTTTCTTGCAGTTAAAACTCTTTGGTTTATCTTTGGTGTGAGCTTAAACCGTTGGTAGGTTTAGAAAAAAAAAATCTGAGAAAGGTTTGATTTAAGGGTCTGGGCCCCCTTCCCTGTGTGGGGAATGTAGCTTTAATTAAGTTTCACAGCTGTGCCCTGTAAAGCCTGGAGACACTGACCTCTCCTTGGGGAGGAAATCTGATGGATTCTTGGCTACCCATGTGTTATAAATAGAAGCCTGAAAATGCTCTAGCAGAAAACTAGCAGCCCCATAGTGGTTTAATTTATGTTACCTGTTTATAAAGTGGAGCTGTTTTTGTGTTAGTGCTGGTGTTTGTTGTTAAACATTGAAGTGCTTCTGAGTGTTGTGTAGCTTTGAAGTAACAGCAAGTAACTGTTCTCTTCAGTGAGACCTTTCAACCTGAGCAGCTTTGAGTGGGTGGAACTGTAGTGACAAGCTTGTGAAAGGTCTTACAGAGTCTTTCCTGTCTCACCTGTGTATGTGGGACCATTAATGCAGAGCCTGTTGTCTTAAATGGGAAGAAATTCCCAGGCTCCCTGAAGTTGGAGTTGTTCAGACTTGATGTAAAGCTTCACTGCAAAACTCCCAGTTGCAGGAAGGAGATGAGAGGGTTTGTTCCACCCTTGAATTCATCTCTGCAGAGGCCCCTCAGGTTGTGTCTTTGAGGTTAAATTGCCTGAAGTTTGGGGCTTGGTTTTGTGTTTGCTTGTTTTTAAATATTTTTTTTTTAATCTTTAATTTTAACAAGTTGGTTTTTACCTCCTTTAGACACCGAGGATGCCAGTGAGACTGACCTGGCCAAGCACGACGAGGAGGACTTTGTAGAAATGAAAGAACAGTAAGTAACCCACACTAATCCAAAGTAAGGTAATATTCTGTTTATTTGTGGGCTTGGGGATGTCATTTTCACAAAACTGCAGAGTTTTGAGCCAAGATTGGGGTTTTTTAAATGCCTAGCCCAATGGAATAGCTCATAAAACCATATACTTGTATTTCTGCTCTTCTCAGTTACTTTCTCTGGTCTGTATGTATTCAAGGAATTAAGTGCTGCTGCTGTTTTGGTTAAAGAGACAATTATGACTTTTGAGTTTTGCTGCAAATGGCTCCTACTGCTTTAAATAAAACAAAGGATCTGCTTTATATAAGCTAAGAAAAAGCAAGATGCCTGTCAAAATCTCTTAAACAATGGAATGCTAGTCCTGTCCCAGAAATGGGCTTTTTGGAGACTGGAAGTAGTTTGCTTGATGTTTAGGAGTATTTGCAGTATTTTGAGTTCTTGCTTACTGGAAGTGACGTGTTTTACACAGGCCAGGAAGGCTTGGCCTGTGTTAAACCACAGATACTTGGTAAAGGAAATGTAGGTTTGCAGCAGAACCAGGAACAGACTTTGGGTTTTTTTTTTTAATAATGTCAAGATCTACATGAGGACATGCCTTGTGTTACATGTATGGAGCTAATATACAAATAGTAAGACTTGGCCAAGTGGCAGGATGATTCTGCTGTAAATTTGTGGGTCTAAATGTCATTTTAGATATTAACATTAATAAATATCAATTCTATTTTATCGTGAATTGTTCCCAAAATATTTGGTTCATAAAACCAGTGGGGTGGCAGAGGGTTTTTCTTTTTAGACAGAATGAAAACCTTTGAATTTGAATAAAATTCTTTTAATTCATCATTCATTTGTTTCCTGAAGTTCTGAAAAGTTCTTAATTCTGTGTCAACGTGTTGTAACCTAAAGAGATGGTGGAATAGGCTCTGTCTGCTTGGTTTGCAAAGTAAAGTTTCATGCTGACTGTCTTTGCAGGATGTATCAGGACAAACTGGCATCTCTGAAGAGGCAGTTGCAGCAATTGCAGGAAGGTAAACTTTGAAGGGGGACTTTTTTACATTCCTAGACAATTTTCAAATGCCATGGAAGGATGGGGGTGTTGAAAGATGTAAGCTGCATCCTTCACTGCATGTGGGCTCTCAGCTGTGCTGCTGAGTTAAAAATGTCAGCCACTTCCATCCTTTTCCCCTCTAAACACTTGGTGTTAATCCTCTGTGTGCTGAAGCATTTCTTAAAAGGAGTAATCCACTTTCCGAAGAAGCAGGGAATATGCTTTTTCAAAATTAACAAGATAAAACTGTAATTTTCTGATCTCAGATTTTAGTGTTTGTGCTTCAAGTGGTGCACGGCTCCTTTAGAAAATTTAATATTTGGGGGGAGAAAAAAAAAATCAGTGGGAATCTACAATTTATTTCCACTCCAGGTACTCTTCAGGAATACCAGAAAAGAATGAAGAAGTTGGACCAGCAGTACAAAGAAAGGATACGAAATGCAGGTAAGTGGAATTTCTCTGTAAGACACTGCATCCAACTTAAATTTATGGATTTTAAAACACCTGAAGAAAGAAAGTGGTAATTCTGTGCTTTAAAGAAAAGGAATCTGCTGGAGCCAAGGGTTCTTCTGCTTCCAGGGATGTAGTAGGTACAGTGTGAGTTGTTTCAGATTCTACCAAGCATGACAGGATCTATCTTGATTATTTTTTTTCCCCCTCATCAGCATTGTTTTCTGACTGATACTAAACACTAATAAACAGTTTTAGTCTTCATTTGTGTGAAACAGCACAAGTAAAAACAGTTATTTAGTTTTTATCTGCCTAACCCCCAGGCTCCCACTTTGGCTTGTTGTTTTGTGCCACTTGCTGAAGGTGTTGGGTGCCCTGTTCCCTTGGGTTTGCAGGACTGGAATTTAGGAGCACATGCTTTCCCAGAGATCTGTTTTGTGCCCCAGAACAATGAATACAGAGGGTTTGCTGCTGGAACTGTTACTCTGCATAGCTGGGACATGGAAAGGGCTGCCTGTACCTTGTGTTCTGCTCTGTTCCAGGAGCAAAGGCCCAAGTTCATTTTTATAGTGCCCAGCTCTCACCCCTCTGGGTGGCCTTTATTGTGTTACTGCAGAGGAATGGCTTGGAAATCAGGTCTCTTTGCTTGCCCTCTCTCTTTTTTGTTCTCTTCCTAGGAGGTTCTTATCTTGGATGCTGAAGCAGGGCCTTTCATAGAGGCCATTATGTGGGAATAGGAATTGTAGCTGTTCCTCCTTTAGAGAAGTTGGATGAATCCTGTGATACCTGGGAAATACAGCAGAGAGGCAGTGGCAGTTGTGTGATGGCCAACACACTCTGACCTTTGAATAGTGTGAATTCTGTCTTTCTAAAAGTGCTTGGGATGATAAAGGATTTTCTTGAGTAATTTAAGTGATTTGAACTGCTTCTTGTTAACAGGAATTTGTGTTTTGAGATGAATTTCATGTGCACTAGAGCTGCATCCTGGCAATACTGGGTTGTTTTGATAAAATTAAGACTAAGTGCAAGCTGGTATTTCTGGCTGGCCAAGGCCAGTGCTGCAGCAGCTTGTTTCTTCCACAGGAGGGCAGGTGGTGATAACTTTCAATTTTGTGATTAAACAATCCAACTGCTTCCATGCTCAGCAGGTAGAGCTCTTTGCAGACAAAAGGTTTGATTTTCTACTGAGCCATTATTGTTTTGGGTATTTATTT
This sequence comes from Manacus vitellinus, assembly GCF_001715985.3. Taxonomy (NCBI): domain Eukaryota; kingdom Metazoa; phylum Chordata; class Aves; order Passeriformes; family Pipridae; genus Manacus; species Manacus vitellinus. The sequence goes on along the minus strand of NW_021940671.1, from coordinate 1,967,410 downwards.
TATTGATTTTGTTTTTTAAATTCATGTTTAAAAAAGCCCAGCAGTACAGTGTTGCTACTACAGTCTTTTCCAAAACATATTTGAAGCTTGTGGTCTTTACAGAAGCTTTTCCTGTCTCAGGTATTACCAAAGCTTAATATGCTGATGAAATACAGTGACTTGAAGGCTGATCAGGTGCCTTAATTTGCTTTTGTTGCCACTCTATTGAGTAAAAACTCTGTTTTGGCCGTTATGTTCTCTAGGAAATGCAATCCTGCTTAATTTCAAGTTGTTAGAGATGGTAAAAACATCAGTAACAGGACTATTTCACACCCTCAAATCCCTTCAGCTCATCCATAGGTCTGACTTGAACTAATTGCCATGTGTTGGCACTTAACCTTCAGTGCTACACAACAATTCCCTTGTTTTCTCAGGCATAAGGAGTCTGAAATCACCTGTGTGAGTTGAGTAGATCAATCTTCTGACAGCTGCAGAATTATTTCTTAACCAGTCTTTGCTGAAATTCATGAAGTTGGCTTAAACTGTGAATATTTAGTTGCATGTTTCAAGCTCCTGTATGGGAAGTTTTTATCTAGTCTTAATTGATTGTAATTTTAATAGGAAGAAAGATGAACTACCTGCTTAGTACTGCTGGGAGTAGTAGCCAAACTGAATATTATGGAATACTGCTGTGCAAGCTTTTCAGTTTGCTGGCAGTCTGTAAATAACTTACATTAACAGCATGTTTTTGTGAAATTCTTTCATGGTTACTTTATTTTCAGCATAAAACTGAAAAGTGAGAGTAGAGGTGGGATGAGTACATACACTATTTGGTTCACTACCTGTCTTGGCTGCAATATTCAGTGGCTTAAAATGTTAAGGAAGTAATTTTGTGCATCTTTGAAGATAATAAAGTAAGTCTTTCTTGCATTTCAGAACTGTTCCTGCAGCTGGAAGTAAGTACTCTTAATTTACTCATATATATAGGTGGTAGAGGTATAAACTTGTTTCATCAACCAGTACTTGGGCTTGTTTTCCAGGGAGGCTTAAAGAAATTTTCTTCCTCTATCTGGCTTTGTTACACTGGAGTTGCAGTACAGCCTACTGCTGGTATTACTTCAAGTAACTTCTGCACTTTGGTGTTAAAATAGTATTAAATATTTGCTTTTGGGCTGTTGTGTCTGGCTGTGCACTGGGTTGCCTAAAAAAAGGTTGTTTAGGGCAATAAATTATAGTCCTGTTTATAAATCTGAGGAGACTTGATATGTTATGCAACATTAAAGTGGCTTTTTAAAAATAATTAACTCTTTAGCCAATATAATGGTACTAAGTCATATTTAGATGGTTTTCTGTTGATTATGAATATTGATAATCTTTAGAACTCCTACAGTTTTGAACTGAAAGGCTGATCAATGAATTTGAAAAGCTGTTGTGATATCATTAACTAGAATCATTGGTCTCTTAATTAACCTTCTTGCTCTTCTGGTTTGCATTAGACAGATCAGGTGGAGAAAAATTATGTGAAGGAAAAGAAGGCAGCAGCAAAGGAGTTTGAAGATAAGAAAATTGAGCTTAAGGAAAATCTGATTGCGGAGCTGGAAGAGAAGAAGAAGATGATTGAGAATGAAAAGCTAACCATGGAATTAACAGGGGGTAAGAAGAAGATAAGCAGCTGTCACTTATCTTATCCACTCTGCTGCTGCTTAGGAGAAAAAACTCTAAAGGTGGCAATGGTGGTTTATACAGACAACTGGTGTGAAATGCCAGGAGGGCAAAACACAAATTGATGGCCTTTTAATGGAGAAAGCAGTTCCTAATAAAATTGAGTGACCTGAATTGCTGACAGGTGAATCAAATAGTGCCAGTCAAGCAGCAGAGTGGATGATGGGCTTTCTTATAGACAGGGAAATGGGCTGATTTAGTTCCTGTGATCTGGCAATAAAACTATTGAGATATATCACAGTACTGACCTGACCAGTGATGCCAGGTTGTAAACTGTGCCCTTTTCTTCCTGCAGTAGTAGGTGTCAAGTAGTTGAAGAAAGGCAGACAATAAACGTTGAAATATTCTACTTTAAACCAGAAAAATAGTTTTGTGAACTGCTTTTGTGTCCAAATTTACATTAAATGGACAGATTTCTTTGAGAGCAGTTGATGCCTTTGCTGCCTTGGCAGTGCTCATTGTAGTAATTGGCACAGTTGAGCTAATTTGAGGGGTAATTAACCTCCTGCAGAATTGCACTGCTGTGATCCTGAACCAAAAGTCTGATTTGTTTCTCATTTTGAGAGCAACTCCTTCACTTCCTGCATAGATAGTGGTTTCCTTGTTGAGGCCTGTCCATGAGTTACACCCTTCACATCTTTCTTGCATACTATCTACAGGTGTTATATAAGCTAATAATCTAATTAGTGCTCAGAAGTGAGAATTAAACCTTGTTTGGACATCTTCAAGAGTTCTTTTGTCTTGGTACAAACTGTTGATAACTCAAACAGCTTGAGTTATGCTGTTCCCCTGATAACTTTTTTTAATTACCAAGTCTGGTCTCGTGGTCATCCTTGTTCACCCTTGAGATGAGGAGACAAGGAATTTGGTGTATTTTGCACATGCAGAGCTGCTCAAGGTTTCAGCATCTAGAGGGAGCCAAAGGGGCTTCACAGATTGTAGTGGTACCTAAAGCTGAGCAAATAAATCTCAGCACATACAAAGAGAGGGGACATGATGTGTTTGGCATTGAAGATGTGGTCTCTTGGTTGCCAACATATCTTCATAAATTAAGGAATGAGTTCTGAGGGTTTTGGTGGAGTTGTTCAGTTAAGGTTCCGTGTAGACACTTGGACAAACTGCCATTTCAGATAGTTCCTTGGTGAGGGGACTGGTGTTTCACCTTTAAACAGGCTTTTTTCCTTGTTCCCCAGTGCATATGCTGCAGTTTATTTCCTGTCAGCTGCTGCTCTGCATGTTATTAATTAGGTTCATTTCATTAATAATTTTTAGATAATCTGAATTTGAATTCTATTTGTTTAAAATCACTCCAGCAGACTTGTATCAGTCTTGAATGCAGTAACTTCCTGTATTCCTTTGACAAAGCTGTTTTTCTTGATTGAAGATGAGAAAACATTAATTGATTTGTAGCAGATGTTTGACATGCTAATTATGATCCAAGTTTTGTTGGCAAAGAGCTGCATGAACTTGGCCTTTTAAATGCTCTGTCCCAGGCAGATAGAATTAGCACTGAAGAAATTTTCCTGGAATCCTTGTAGCATCATTGTGCTGCTTATCTGTACGTGGAGCAGCTGTAAATGACAGCTGTAACCATGGCATTGCAGCAGTCACTGAACAGTGACCTGATGGCAAAGAGAACTTGTGTTCACTGTCAGCACTTCCCACTCCGGGTGCTGGAAGCTCTCAAAAAAAAAAAGAAAAAAAATTCAATTTGCTGTATGAAAGAGGAAAGATTATTTTCCTTGTGCCCTGTGTAGAAAGCTGCTGCTGCTTTCTCCTTTTTTTTCTGGTCTTATCAGCTCTCCAACTTCATTACTCTCCAGATTCAATGGAAGTGAAGCCTATTATGACAAGGAAACTGAGGCGACGACCAAATGATCCAGTTCCCATCCCAGACAAGAGGAGGAAACCTGCCCCTGATATCCTTTCACAGAGTCATTGGAAGGCTGTTGGATTTGAAGCCAGTGTGCCACCTGCACCTTTGTGTTGTGCAGGAAAGAAAATGAAATTAAATGCTAGGATCAAATTTACCTTAGGAAATAACGAAGGACAGTTATCATGTCTAATGTGTGATAAACCAATATAGCAGTTATATAATGTAATATGTGTATGTAAAAACCTCTGTTTGGAGATCCCTTGGTATCCTAACTGAAACCTTACAGTATCATGAGATAACTTTATATTTGTCAGAATAGTTTGAATTCAACAGACAAATTTTTTTCACAAAGGAAAAACTTTGAAAGGACATTATATTTATATGCTGAGATAATTGATTCCATAGATAGTAAATGGCTTTTTACATGAGCCAAAGCTTTTCTCATTTCAAGATGTGACAAAACATTCACCAGGAAGATCATATTTCTCATATCAAACTAGTTTTTCCATTTCTGATAAAGGCTTCAGATCCCTAATCCAGAAAATGCATGGCAAAAGCAAGGAGTGGTAGATTTGTTCTTTGAATAAGAAAAGATGAAAATTCATCCTGTTTTTATGTCTCACAAGAGAGAGAAACACATGTATATGTAATCCTTCTGTTCTGCCTTGTTGCATGTCTCAGAATTAAAATGTTCCTTGGCTTCTGGAAATATGTTTTTAGCTCCTCTGTGATGACAGGCAGTTTTTATATTTGTATATTAAATTCACCTGGAAATGAAGGCAAGGATATTTATTTTGCAGAGGCTTCTTATTAGATTCTAAACTTGTATGTCTTAGATTAGGAAAAAACTTATCTTAGTGACTGGCATTTTCTGAAGGCAGGATCAAACCTTGAACTCCTGGAGTTCATGCAGGATGGTCACAAGCATCTCCAGTTTTAATTAACCTCTTTCTGGTTGGAGATTCTGTTCACTCTGTCAGGGAAAATATGATCATTTATTAGTGCCCCTATCTCATCCAAAATAAATGAGTTTCATAGTGAACACGACCTGCTAATTGAGCATGATACAGCAGGCACAGTATGAAACCCTCTCTGCCTACCCACACTGGGGGGAGATTAAAGTCCATCAGAACCAAAATCCTGAAAATGCAGCCTAGCAATTGTTAACTTTAGTTTAATGCTTTGAATACTTTTGACTTAACAGCTGTTTTGGAGAAACAAAAGGACAGCAAAGCTCTAATAAGACTATAATAGAATAACTCCTGTGTTCTGGGGTTTGGGGTTTGTTTTCAGGTGCATTACAGGCTCTTATTTATCCTCATCCACACAAGATGTGTTTTGTACCTCTGGCTTTAATTTTTCAATTAAATTTTGTATGGCTTTCCTCTCTTCTCTCTATCTCTCTACTCCTGCTTACTGATGAATTTTATTTCCCTGGGTTTGGGTGGGGTTTGGTTTCCTTGTACAAAATCTGGAGTCTGTTGTTCCAGCTCCCAGATTCTTCTCTACAGAAATACAAGACAAAAAGCACTGAAAAAGCTGGTGCTTGATGCCTCCACAAAGTAAATGTCAATGCACTAAAGGTTTTTCATTGATGGTTGTGTCTGAATAAATTAAAGTCATTTTGCACTGTTTGCTGCTAAAGATGAGGCTCAGTGGAGATTGGCTCCTATTAATTCCTATGACAAAAAAAGCTCAAGTATGACACTTAGTAAAATCTTATGCAAATTTACAGAAACCTTTTGGCTTACATTTAGTCAAGTGAAATGTCATTGACCTTTAATTTTTAGCCTTGCTTGTCAAGAGCTTATGGGAACCTTAATTCTGGATACCTCAGCTAAATTATTTGTTGACTGATGAGCAAATAATGGAGGACCTGAGAACGCTGAATAAGGTAGGGATTGTTGCTTGATTGTATTTCTTTGTTTTAAAGAAAAAGCCATTGCTTTCCCCTAAAGAGAACAGAGCTCTCTTTAATGTTCCCTTTTGAGGTGTGGGACTGTTTCATCCCTGTAGGCTTTCTGAAGTAGCTCAATAAAAGATTTAGCAAGATGGTATCTCCTCCCTTTTATTTTAATAGGTTTAATTAACCTAATTAAAATGACTGTCATCTAAAAATGTTACCTTTTGTCTGAACCAAGGGATGAGCTCCTGTTAAGGAGTTTCTTCCTCTGCATGGTTGAACAGGTGTCTCTTTTTTTCTGGGAGATCACAGGCTGCCTTTGGTTTAGGCTTTAGTGGGAGGTGGGGTTTTCATTAACTTGTTTTTCTCCCAGCTGTCACAATATTTCAGCAGATTGAATAGGGGGCAGTGTGCATGCTTATAGTTTTTCAAGTTTTGCTTAACCTATTGCTTTCACTAAACACTTGAAGGCTTGTCTAGTTTCTTACAGTAGGGGCTGCTCATTAAGACATTTGAGGATGGTGGTGGAACATGGGTTTTGTGCCAGCTGTTGAGGTGTTTCTGGTGATTTATCTCCTGTATTTTGTGTACCCTGAGAAATGTTGGATCATGTTCAAAAATATAGTCTGTTAGATGGGTTTGGCTCATTTGAGTGAATTGTCTGAATGCTCTCAAGTTCAGTTTTGTATCATGATCCTGATTATCTGCACCTTTGGCTGTTTATAGCACACTGCTCTGGTTGTATGAAATGCCACTTAACAGTGCATTTAAAACAGAAGCATTGAGAGTATGGAAAGTAAGATATCTGAAATTATTACTGCAGCTTGTAAGGCTCCTGTCAGATCTCTAACACTGCTTTGCTCTCTTCCCATGTAGCTTAAATCACCCAAGAGACCAGGTGAGTTAACAGTTGCATTGGAACTTGCTCACAGTGGTGCTGTTCTGAGCAGAGAATGATATTGTAGATGCTTGACTGTATAATTGCTGACTGTGGAATTTGGCTGTATAATTGTTTTGACTGGGTAATTGCTGTTCTTTGTGTGGCTGCTGTGCTGAATGGGCCCTGTGTGAAGTCTCTTTGTCTGCCCTGACGTTTTTCAGGGATGAGAAGGGAGATGTGTATCTTGGGTGGCTGAAACATGGGACAATCCAACTGTGTAAAGAGGGTTTTTCATTATATTCAGGTGCATCTGGACACCTTGCCTGCTTGTCAGGTCAGTGGAGGGATTGAGCACTTATGGTTTTATGCCTCCAGCTCTCTAGATGTGTCTGTGCACTTAATTTCAAGACAGAGCGGTAGCAACTTGCTTAAGTAATTCTGACCCTGTTTAACTACTTTAGTTTGGTTTAGAATTAAAACAAAACCAAGGACATATCATCCATCACCTACCTATGAATGTTTTTTTCAGTTAAACCTTCAGTGAGTATTATAATTCAAGGCAGAGGTTGAGTTATTCATACCAACATATAATACTTTTCTGAGGGAAATTTGAGTTTTTAGCTTTCTGGGCTTATTATTTCTGCATATATGACCTTATTAACTGCAGTTTTGCAGTCAGATGTGCTATTGTGTGATGGACACATGCTGGTTTTTTAAGCACAGTGTCTCTCCTGTTCTCAGCTTCCCCCTCCTCTCCTGAACACCTCCCAGCTACACCAGCAGAGTCTCCTGCACAGCGGTTTGAAGCCCGGATAGAAGATGGAAAACTCTACTATGATAAGAGATGGTGAGGCCTGGGGGATTTCTGTTTTAATCAGCCTGAGTGTTGTGTAGTGAAGAGGAAAAGGCTGCAGAGAGAAATTGCTTTGATCAAAGAATTTGTGGACAAAATGTTTTTGGGCAGAGTTTGCTGCTTCCCCCAAGGGCTCATTATTGCAACCAGTAAATCAGAAGTGATGGTGGAGTGTTTAGACCCCGTAGGTTTGAGGGATAACTAGTGGCTCCAATAAAAGGAGGCTTGAATCTTTCCCATGGAGTCAGTGATGTCCACTGTGACGCTTAGGAAGTATTTTTGTCAAACCTGATATTAGGTAAGAGAGCCAGCAGCAGACACAGTGGGATGGAGCCATGAAGCTGCTCAGCTTGGATCCAGACACTCCATGATTTTTGGGCACAGTGGTGTCAGCAGCATTCACATTCCAGGGGTTCAGCTTTGTGGAACACAAGCCCAGCATTCCACAAGGTGGCAGAAGAAACGTCATCCACCAGCAGAGCAGGATGAAAAATGTTTCTAATAAATCCAAATAACCTTTAAAGATCAGGCCCACCTGGGAGAGGCAACTTCAGAATTGCTGATTGGATTTAGCTCTGTTGAGTTTTATGGCTGTACAGCTGTACAAGCCTCACAAAACACAAGGAAAATATTAAACTCTGCAGAGAAATCTTAGTAGGTCTTAAACTTAATCCATGAGACATGCAAACCTGGATAATCAAGGGGGCAATCTTGTCCTCCTTGAGCAGAAAGCAATTTGCTTTTTTGTAACCTTCTTCAGTGTTCTGGTGGCTCAAAATAACAAGTGATGAGGTTGTAGTTTTATCACAGAAAATGACAGGTGTGAAGCTTGTTTTCCACACAAGAGTCATCTTGTGCAGTTGGTCACTTTTCCCTTCTGACTGGGATGTTTCATCAAGGGTTCAGTGTACATAGCTCTGATAAAAGCTGCTGCCTGGGTTTAAATGTCCATGAAGCATAAAGCAGATGTGAACTGAACAGGCTTCACAAATTCATCAAGTTCTCTTTTTTTTTTTTGCTTTCATAGTCACTTTACACACACAAAAAAAATTATCTCCGGGGTATATTTGGATGAATCAACTGTTCTTCAGAATTTTTAGTGTGTGGGGTACTGAAAAGCGTTCACTAGTAAAAAAAAGAAAAAAAAATGGAATCTGAAGTAATCTGCCAGTAAAGCTCCCAACTTCCCACTAAATTTAAACCTGGAAGAGATTCAGCGAGCCCAGATGAATCTTACAAAAGCACCAACTCTCTCAGAAGGGTATCTAGTTGGGACATAAAGCACTAACAGATATTTTCATCTAGCTGAATTCAGTTGTCATGAGGGTCTCACTGTCAGGAATTCCAGATGTTGTCTTCCCTATCTACCTTGTTCTTAATGCTGTTTTAAGTTAAGTATTTTACAATTTTTGGCTGTTATAATCCTGCTTAGATTTTTTTTTTTTGATTGATAGTAATAGAACTTCTCCAAAGTAGCTAGTGTTTTAAAATAATGAAATAACTCTTGGTAGTGGGAGGGTAATTCTTTCTAAGGTGCATTAAGAGTGCTGGCATGCACAGAAATACTAAACCTGACAGCTCAGGAGTGACTTTCTCTGTTTCCTGATGCAGCTGTGCATGACTGCTATCTGAAAGCACTGAATGTTTAAGGACCCCCTAAGGTTTTGCAGAGATATTTCACAAATAAGTCTCCAAAGTGGAGAGTTTCAGATGAATGTGGAATTAGATTCAGTTTTTTATCCTCAGTCAGTTTGCTCCGTGCTCCTCCATCGAATCTTAAAATACAGTTCACTGTAAAACAACCATCTTTTTTTTTGCTTTTAGCTTTGCTGCCTTCAATAATGTAGAGGGATTTCTTTCAATCTCCTGATGGAGTTCCAGCTGAAAATCTTGGCCCTTCAGCAAAATATTTTGTAGCAGGAAGTGGAATTGTTTCTGCCAGTCTCACCCGTGAGCACTGCGGTGTGTTTTATCACTGCAACACAAGACTTGTTTGGCACTTTCCCCTCTCTTGAAAGCCAGCTTAAACTCCATTGCATATTTCATCTGGAGTGTTTGCCTGAGTTCTGCCCCTCTGTGGATGTCTAAGCTTGGCACAAGGGTGAGGCATGAAGAGGTACCAGGCTGTGCCTTCAGCTGACCTGTGTGTGCGTGCACAGGGCGTGAGACAGCTGAGACGAGTCCTCAGTGAAACAGTGCTGAGCCAACTTGTTCCCTTGCCTTCCTTCTCCACCATTAACGTGCATTTACTGATGGATGGGAACTTGTGATGTGGAATCCAAGGGCTGAAGCCTGTGCCACGTGTGGTAATCAAAAATTGAAAGAAACAGCTTTGAGTGGGGAAAAATATTTCATTATCTGTGCAGGCACAGATAACACTTGAGAGGTGTCGTTTGCACTGGTATCTTCTGCACTGATACTGATTGTATCAAGATCATCAATTCTCCTTGCTTAAGCACTCACAGCGTGGTAGGACACTGCTGGACTGAGATTTTTGTCTTATCTTAGTGAGGCCTGGGGTTTGTAGTAGCTTATTCAGTTCCTTTGTATCATTTAATGATATCTGGACTCACTAAACTGTGATTTTTTTTTGGCTTAACATCATTGTTGCTGTTGCATTGTCCTGAAACCCACTGACATCCTTTCTGTTAAAATGAAGGAGAAAGAGCAATGGTCAGGCACAGGTGTCAAAAGGTTGCAGGATTTGGGGTTTTTTTATTACCTCACCCAGCCTGTGGGTAGTGAGTAAGTTCAGAAGGCTCAAAGCTGACACTCATTCTAGTTACTGGCAAGCAATGTGAAAATTCTGAGTATGTGAGCCAGTAGGAAGACATTGTGGAATAAACCATGGGAAGACTTCCATATTTACAACATGGTTATTTTAGAAATAGCTGTAAAGATTAAATAAATCCATGCATTTTGCAAATGGTGTTCAGACTGCAGGAGTTGTACTGAGTAGCTACTGAGGGAGTAGCTGTGTAGTGATTCTGCAGCTTGGATTGCCCTGATAAATATGAAGCACATCATGATTAGGGTAAAGGTGGAAATACAGTTATGCTTTTATGATTGTAAAGGATTTTGGTGCTTGCTTGATTATCTACTTACAAATCACCTGTTTCAGTGTGATTAGTTCTGCCTACAGAACTCTCCTAGGCAGAATAAACAGAAACTGGGGGAGGTTTGGCTGCAGCACTTAGAGAAATGTGGGCTGTGAAGGGGGCAGGTCCCTGGAAACAAGTAATTCAGAGTTATGACTTTCAAAGTCTTTGTTTTGTACACAACACATTAAGAACAATACATAGCTTAAAAAAAAACAGGGGGGAAATGGATATGTTTAATCACAGGCTCCTAATGGCAGGTATATACAGTTTGTTATGGGCCCAGAAACCCATCACTTACCAGTTTGGGTATTTTCACAAAATAAAACAGTATTAGAGATTTGAGGTCTTGTTAAACAACACACAAACTGCACTGATTGAGGATAATTCACTTTGGTTGGTGGTGGTGCACTATAATTTTGTATTGGGAAATGTTAATAACTTTTGAGTATCTGTGACTTCCTCTGTCATATTTTACGAGGCATAATTTGGAGTTGCCTTCTGAAATCCATCCCGTGTCTGAAATGTGAAAGGCCGCTTGGATCAGCTCTTGCTGTCAGTCAGTGTTCTCTTGTGTTGTGGCTGGTGCTCTGCCCCTTCCTCTTGCAGATGTGAAACCTGTTTTCAGTAGGCTGCATGCAGAGTTGAATGTGAATCATGCATTCCAAAATATCACGAGATGGAAGGTGTGGGTGTGCAGAACCGGAGCACTCGCCGTGTTGCGAAGATGGAGAAAGTGGTGTGGAAAGACAGGCTTCAGACTGGCTCTGTCCAGATGCACATGGAATCCCAGCTTTATCACCTGTGGTTTCATGTGTTTCCTTTCCCTTTTTGCTTTCTGCAGGTACCACAAGAGCCAGGCTATTTACCTGGAGTCTAAAGAGAACACGAAGATCAGCTGTGTGATCAGCTCTGTGGGCGCCAACGAGGTGGTGGGCTGCTTTTGTTTTTCAGGAGGGGAGGGGAGGACATGGGTCTAGTGAGGACTAAGAGTGAACCTTTCAGCAAAGATACATATTTAGTGTGTAAAGAAGCTGAATCCAAGATAAAACCAAGTTGAGAAATCTCTTTTTTTCATATGTGAAGACACTTGCTCTGTTTTTAAAGAATGATCCTATATTTTACAAGTGGTAGCCTGAAAAATGGGTAGAACTGACATGTTGCATCTCATTGGCACTACATTCATAAATTCCATTTCTGTTATTTCAAGAACATGCATACAGTTGTTAATGCAGGATTAAAAGAAATTCCACTGGGAATGCAGAGGAGGATGAGAAAAAACGTTGTCACCAAATTTAGCTGTTGTGAGGGAAGAAGATTCTCCCTGCTAATTGAGAAGCTCTCTGGCAGCATCCATCACTTCCCTGGGAGATGGGGCAGGGCAGTAATTTGTCTGAGGCAATTTCCTTGTGGCTGCTGCTGAAGCCTTAGAGCAGCAGGTGAAGAGCTCCGTGCCCAAGATTGATGTGAGTCGGCTGCAGGAGCAGCAGTTGGGCAAAGGGAGCAGTTTATTCTTTGCTTGCAGATTCCAGACACTTCAGGGAAAGAAATAATAGACTTGAGTGCACTTCTCTTCAATCAGCCAGTAAAGGAACTTTAATTTGTTGTGGCAGCTGAGGGAAAATACTTTATTTTCTTCAGAACGAGTTGCATATGGGATATGTTTGTATCACAACTGTTCCCCTGGCAGTAACAGTTGTGGTGCTCAGCAGTTGATAGTTCAGATAAAGTAGTGGTAGTGTGCTAATGGATGCTAAATGTAGTGCTGCTGACTTGATTAAAGTTATTACTGTTACTTTATAACATTAAAACTGAATTCTTTGGGAGCATCTTACCTGAAACCGTGAGGGAAATGCAATCTATTGATTCCTCCCTGTGAGGGTGGGGAGGCCCTGGCACAGGTTGCCCAGGGAAGCTGTGGCTGCCTCATCCCTGGAATTGTTCAAGGCTAAGTTGGATGGGGCTTGGAGCAACCTGGTCTAGTGCTTTTTGACAAAAAAAACCTTTTCAGTACCTGCAGGAAAGTGTTATTTTTTATTAGTTTATTCAGAAATCTCAGCTTGTTGAGGTTGAAAAAAGGAGGAAGCTTATTTTTCTTTTGAAGGCTAGGAATAAAAAACAATCAGAAATTGTTTTGGTTGTTCCTATTTCCCACCTCTTTTCAGTTTTAGGATTAATAGATGCTCTCCTCTGATGGCACAATATATTGTGTGTCTGAAACATCGGTTTTAAGTTCAGAATATGTCTTGATGTGTTTATTTTTCTGAACACTGTGGCAGATTTTAATGTTAAGTAATTGCACTGTTGTGGTCACTTAAACCTGAACTTTAATATTACTCCAAGTGGAACTTAACAAAGCAGTTAATTTTAGCAAAACTCATGTACCATTCCATCCTATCATGATAAAATGTAAAATTGTACATGTTTGTTGTTTTGTACAGTTGCTCAGAAATTCTTAATTCTTTTGGCAAGCAAAACATACCAGATTCTTGGTAATGTTGCAGCTGATTCTCAATGAATGTTGATTTTAATTTCTCTGGGGAAATAATTGAAGTACAAACACAGGCAAATATTAAATTTATTGTATACTGAGGGCTCCTGTTAATAAAGTCAGTTTATAATTAAAATAATAGAGTTAATAGCTAATATAGCTAAAAAAATAATTTAGGATAAATCAAAGGCCAACATAACTTTATAATCCTTTGCAGTAGGAAATACTGGACTTCTGTCCTAAAATACTCCAGTACTAAGAGCTGGATAATTCTTACTTCATGCACGTATTTAAATATGTTTAAATGCATTAGAATGACATAAAGCAGAGGAGATTGCTCAGACTTGGTTTTTAAAGTACAGGTTTTTGGATCTAAACATCTTGAAAGAGATTTTAAAAATTCTCTGGAGTGGCAGCAGTTTGTCCTTTGGAAGGTGTCGTGTGAATTCTTCCATGCAGGTGTTTAAAAGAGAGGCCCTTTTGTCTTCAGATACCATTTCTGTAATACATTGTGGGAAATGCTTCACGGAACAGAGTCAGGATAAGCTTTTCATTTGACTAATAGTTACTTGCCTGGGCAAATCCCAGGGTAGGTAATTTTATGATCTGTGGATCTAGGGAGACTTATTCTTGATTAGGCAAAGCTTAATGCCACAGTTCTGTTGTGAACTGGAGCAGAAAGGAACCTGCTTTCCTGATGGGGCGTGGAAAGAGTAATTTTTCTTGAGGGCTGTTCGAGCAGGAAGTTAAGGAGGTAAAGTTAAAAACCTTATTTCATGTTCTACTCAGGTTGCAAGTGCTTCATGTGGGGAGGGAGAAAGGATTAACCCGAGTAACAGGGGAGTGTCAGAGGTGTTCAGCTCTGGCAATAAGTTTATTGGTCTGTGTGTTGCTTACTGTGAGTTCTCCCCTTTTACCCCCAATTTATCTCCCCGCCCCATTTTTCATATTCTTTCTTTCCTGCAGATCTGGGTGAGGAAAACCAGCGACAGCACAAAGATGAGGATCTACCTGGGGCAGCTGCAGCGAGGGGTGTTCGTGATCCGCCGGCGATCGGCTGCGTGAGCGGGAGCTCCTCCCTGGGCCTTTTTTTTTTGGTTCTTTTAACTGATCACCAAACCTCTGCTGAGGGGTGTCAGGCTACTCACTCTTCCCAGCAGCACAGAACAATGTCATGACCTCTGATGAGACCGTTTGTGGCTGGCCACATGATCCCCAGTAGTCCTTAAATCTTTAGCGATGCCCAAGCACTGCCCTGGACTATTTCTGGATTTTTGCATCAAGCTTCTGTATGCTCTCTTTGTATTGGGGGGGACTGTTTAACAAGACTTTGCATCATACTTTTGTCATCATCGTTCTGTGGTGCACAGATGGGACTCGTATGTCAAAACAATGTCACGTCTCTGTTTGAAGTCAGACCAGTGGAAGAAGCTTTGCTTGTCAGGACCTGAGGTTGGTTGTTCTTTTTGGCCTTGTTTTCCTGCAAGGCTCAGGATGCTGCAGCTGAAGAGAAGCCTCCAGAACACCTGGTGCCACAACATCAGCTTTATTGGGTGAACTGTTCAAAGACTTGAGTGCTGAGGCTTTTTTTGGACGGTGTGAACAGCTTAGAAACTGCTGAAAATGCGGTGATTTTAATGTAGTTAAGCAGTCACGCGTGGTTAGTCAGAAGCTTCCGTTTCTCTTCACATTAAAAAACCCTTCAGTGAACAAGCAGAGTATGTCTATTTGCTGAAATAGATTACCTGGAATAGGTGGATGACTATAAATTAAAGGAACAATTACCTGGAGTTTGCAGATAGCTTGGCTGTGTGAACTCTGTGTGTGAGTGTAATCATTCGCAGATGTAGTGACAAAAGATAAACTTCATTTTTTTCACTGATGCTTAGAATGACAGGTTGTGGTGGAAGCCTGCTGACAGGAGGTACTGGATCTGTTTTATCTTCCCAAGGAGCCTGGTACAGAGTAGAAAGTGGCATTGCCATACTCTTAGACCATAGCTGGAACCTTCATTCCCTAAAATGCTTTGCAAAGGGTTCCCCTTGAAGGGTGTTCTAATTACTGGAGGTAAACACTGGGGTTTCTGCACTTGCCCTCCTGTGGCACAAGTGAAAATGCTCAAATAATGATGTTAATGCCAAGATGTTTTAAGATCTGACTCTGGCATTCCTTTATTGTTCCCAATCTTTTGCTGATGGCTGGAACCACCAGTGCCATGTGGGACTGCATTGGCAGGAGCCACCCGGTGCCCTGGCACTGCTGTCAGATCTCTGCCCTATGTGCAGAACAACTTTGTGCTGCTTTTGATTACTAGTCAAAAAGTTGTAAATTCTGTCTTCATCAATATCTGTCACTTGGAGGCATTTTTTTTGTTTTTTGCTCTGGAGCTGCCTTCTTGTTCAGCATCAGTTGAGCTGGATAAATGGAATACAGGCAAGGCAGGGGAGTTGGAATGACTGTGTCCATTTCTTTCCTGCAGTTGGGTGGCAGTCACACCCCAAAAACTGATGCATGTACGTGGGTCTGGAGTGGAGTGTGATGGCTGAGTTCTTGATGTGACAGACACCTTACTGATTTTTGCTGTTTGGAGTTTCAACTGGATCTGGAGCTTTGGCAAGGAAGGAGAGGATGTTTCCCACCCCTTGACAACGTGCCATCTTTGCTGCAGCTTAGGCAGGCAGAAAGCAGCAGCCTGGATTTTGTCAAGTTAACAGCTTACTTAATATAATTTAACATTCTCTGCACGTGTCACAGGTTTTTAATAAGGTGGTGATGTACCAAACAGGATTTGTCACCGAGTCTTAAAATGAACAGCATCGTTCTAATAATAAAAAGTGCTTAAGTGAGTAGCAGGATTTATTTCCTGTCTATATCATTTTATCAATATCTATATTTGTGGAAGCAGCTGGGAAGTTTGGTTCAGTGTTGGGGAGATAAAACCTGCTGACAGCAGCTGATCTCTGCTGCTGTGATGTTCCCTGTTTTGGGGTAACTTTGGGTATTGGCAGGAGTGTGGATGTGCAGCAGCTCCCTTAGAGCCAGGTACAGGTACAGATGCATGTTGTGTAAATGTAATTAAACAGCTTCAACACCACATCTTAATCTGAATCTACAACATGTGCTCACCATCAGTGGGCAAAGAACAGCTGCTCTCCCAAGCCAAAGCCTGTCTTCCCATGGGAGGTGTTGAAAGGGGAGATGGGGGTGGGACACAGGTTTCCAGTGCAATCCCTGGTCAGAATTTGGAGAGTCTTCTGGAAGTGAATACCTGTGGGACTGTTGAACCACTTCCTTCTCCTGAAAACCCTGTGGACACCCAACTGCTGAGATGTCCCTGTTCTAAGGGTCACCTTGTGGTGTTGATCAAGGAGTGGGAGAAGACAAGGAAGAACGAGGACAGTGAGGAGTCTGTGTGGGATGGAAGGAATGTCAGTGTGTGTTGGATGGACTGGGGACAGGGGCTACATAAACTCATGGTGAATCAGGCACTGCTTCCACGTGGAAGGTGGCAAAACTTCATCTCAAACTTGTGCTCTGCTCTTCCATACCAGTCTTGAATCTCCTTATGCCAGAATTCCTTGCCCCTGGATCAACCTCTGGGTTTGGCAGTCCTGAGTATGGGCTTGCAGCCCTCTTTGTTCAGATTTAACTGCTGCTCTGAAGGTATTTTGTTTATAGGCTACTTCATCCTTAGTTTCTTTATGAAATGAAAGTCATCAGCATAAAGAGTAGATCTGTCTCACAAAGTACCTGGATATTGTACCCTGTTTTTCCAGGCAGGCTGTTCTGTAATGGCCTGAGCCATTTGCAAGGCTGGAAATGATGAAATGCAGTGCCTTGTTGTGCACTCAGGGAAGCAGTGCATTTTTTTTTTAATCCTAAAAGGATGCTCAAGATGTGCTGTGGTGAGGATGAGGCATGTGGAGATCAAGAGTATAGACAGCAGCTGTAGAACTGAAGATTTCCTGCCACTGGTTGGAAAAATAGAGACAAGTTACTCAAGGAGATGGACAAGGTCTTGCTTAAATTCCAAGAGAAAATTGGCTTTTCTGTCTGCTCTTTGCCTGCCTATCATCAGTCTTGAAGGATTCAAACCCTCAGTGAACAGAAACAGCTTTGCTACAGGTATGAAACAATTTAATCCTCATTATGAAGTGGTTTTTAACTCGTGGTTATAGTAATTTTAAAGAAAGGCGAACCTTCTGCCAAAAACAGACTTTTATTGAGGGTTAAATTGGAATTGGCTGTTGACTCATATTAAGCTTTTTTTTTTTCATTGCCTTGAGAAATGTGTAAAATAAAAAAGACATCCCTCCCAACCATTAGATGTTCAAATGGACAGCAGCCAGATCAGTGAGCCAAATTCCAGGGGCCTTTTGACATCATACTCACGCACAGAGGCTTTTTCCAAGGACAAAAGCTAATAAATAAAATTGTCTTTTTTTAGCTCATGTGCTTTTTCTTGAATTTTGTAAAGAGACAAAGTGATTGAGTGACAGAAACCTTAATTCTTTGCAATTTTTTTTTTTAATTTCTAGGGAACTTAAAAAAAATAAACCCTGAAAGAGCAAGAAATTGCTGTGACACTTGTGAGTAACTGAGGTTCTTCCTCCTTCAGAAAAAAACCCAAAAAGCAGCTTTTGGGTTCTTGTTCCAAATAGCAAATGCTGAATGACCTAAGAAAATCTGAATGGGTGTCTAAGGTTTGTTATTAGTTTTAGTTTCTCCAGTTCTAAAAGTAAACGTTTAATATATACTGAATTATTTAGAAAACTAATTAATGTTTCTGTTTTTCTACAATTTATTGAAAACCTGTTGTCACTGACAGTTCACATTTCGTACAGTTAGAGGGCCATTATTTTAATGTTATGCTGAATGTGGGAAGCACCTTTAACATTTAACATCATGTCAGGCTTTCGGGATGCCAAAATATTTTGTAATACTTTAAGTATCTGTCTCTTTGCAGTGCCATCAATACTGGTTATTTAGATTCCTCCTTTTTATGCAAGAATGGAAAATGTTGATTTAGTTTAGTTTTTAAATATGCTTACAGAACTCTTTGGGTTTATGAGCACTGAAAAAAAACCACAAAATATTTGGGTTTTTTTACCCCCAACGTGATATTAATAAACAGGCAGAGGGGGAAAGTCACTCAAAGAAACCTTGTACCCTGGGACCAAAATTCAAATGACATTTAAGTGACAAAAAGACACAAAGGCAAAATATCTGGTGTATATATAAGCAGGGTGGGTGCCTAAACTCCCCTCACATAATTGAGATGCTGAACAAGCAGCAGACAGAGTTACTTAAGCCTTTGGTTCTAAAATAGCAATGCTCTGAGCAAAGCCAGGCATTTGTAGGGCTTTGGAACAGAGAGCTCTAACCCACAGGAAACAGCCACTGCTTTATTTAATCAATCCTAAATTTGAAAGCTATCAGTCACTCTGTGTGCCTAAGGTAGCTTTGTCATTTTTCATTTAGTTCTAATTTGCATTCCCATGTTCTGCCCCGAATCTTGAGAGGGGAAAATAATCAGAATAGTGATGAAACATACATTTTTCATTTCACTTTATTGAAGTTCCTTATTTTTATTGAGTTAGGATTCTTTTGACAATGGTTGGCTGCACATCTCTGCTGGTTTAATGGCCAGCCCAGTTCATCAAAGCTAATGAGCTTTAACAAAAATAAATATCAAATGCGAGTCAAGGTTAAAAGTGGTGTCTTAAGTCAAGTTTTTCTGCCTGATGGTTTAAATCCTGGTTGGAATTGGTGACTGAAGGGTGATAAAGTGAACAGACTGGTTGCACTGATGGACATGGGTTTGAAGAGTGGTTGGCTCAGGACACATGGATGGAGCTCCACATCAGCTTCTGTCATTAAATGGAGAGGTAGGTCAAGTTTTTGTCTGTTTTGGGGTTTATTTTCCTTTTTTGTTCAGGGAGCTAATGGGTGTCTGATAAACAATTGGCTGATTTCTGTTATGCAGACAGTTGAAGGCAGCTGCTGATCATGTCAAGTTCCTGTTAACACTGAATAATTATTCATTTTGGGGAAGAAATAGCCTGTTGCCCATGAACTACAATTTACTAACAATGCATTATAGTCACAGGAATATTTTTTTCTTTTGTGACTAGGAGGCAACATTCCAAACCTTGTACATCAAGAGGCATCATGTAATAGGGCAGACTGAATACTAAAGGTACTAAATCATGTAATGCAGTTGTACAAAATCACTATAAATTCAGGAGGCAAATATTCTGATGGAACAGGATTTCTGGGGTAGTAAAAACCTCATCCACTGAAATTGGGAATTGCTAAACCTGTGGTTTTAAGGCTGTCGGGGAAACTGTAAGACATGGCAGGAGGGTTTGACATGTGACCTGGGACCCAGGGATGCACAGTCTGTAATAGTATCTCAGCACTAGAGTATTGATTAGGGCTCATTTTGTACCCAGTGTGGAGTTTTGCAGTTCAGGGAAGGGAAATAACGTGGCAAAGCTGGCAGGAGAGTTCCCAGCCCTGCCTCAGCCTGTTGGTCTCCTTCTCCCCAAAGACAATTCAAAACTATTGATTTGTTTCCACTTTCATTGAAATAACTGTTTTGAGAAGAGCTTTGGAAGTCTGGGTGAAATACAGAAATAAAGTGTCTGTCCCCTTGGATAAAACCAAGATGGATAAACCCTTGTTTGTTCCAAGGAAGGGAAAATTGGTGGCAATCCAGTGAGGGGCTCTGCCAGAGCAGGGCTTTGCTCCCTGATAATTTCATCCTTCTGAGCAGGTGCTTGCTTGCTTGGCCTTTTCAGGTGCTGTAAAAGTGAGTATTTAGCAGATATTTTGTGGTGCAAAGCTGCAGTGTTGGTGCTTTCATGACTGGACTGCTGCACGGTGTGTCTGGACAAGGGAGGTGGGGGGTGTGGGAAGCAGATCCTGGAGGGAATCACGGAATCACAGAATCACAGAATGGTTTGGGTTGGAAGGGACCTTAAAGTTCATCTCATTCCACCCCTTGCCGTGGGCAGGGACACCTTCCACTAGCCCACGTTGCTCAGAGCTCCATCCAGCCTGGCCTTGGACACTTCCAGGGATGGGGCAGCCACAGCTTCTCTGAGCAACCTGTGCCAGGACCTCCCCACAGTGCAGTCTCTGGAGCAGTTAGCAGGGCTGGGCACCTCTCAGTGCTGAGGCTGGATTTCTGAAAGAAAGGTTTTGTTTGCACTGAAATAATGTGAAAGCCACAGGGGGCATGAAAAATGCATCAGCTCCTGTGCTGGGCTGGCTCGTCCCGGTGGCTGCCACGTGTGGCTGCTCTGCCACCCCAGTGCTGGAGACCTTGGGGAACATATTGTACACTTGTAATGGATGTGAGCAACCTCAAAAACTCTGGCTGTGGCCTTCACGAGGCCTGCAGTGCCTCTTCATCATGTCACGTAACCAAAGGTATTAATAATCTGCAAAGCCTCTGTGCAGAGGGGTTTCTCCCTATCCATCCAGCCTGGCAGGTGCTCTGTCTCGATTATGCCTCAGCTCTGTTGTATCTGTCATGTTCCTGGGCTGAGTGACAGAGCAGGAAGGTGCCTCTGGTGGGGAGGGTTTCCTGCCTGCCTAATGGGGGTATAATTAATGGATGCAGCCAGTCAGCCGAGCAGAGGCACGAGCCCAGGAGAGATGGTCGGTGTGTCTCAGCCAACCAACCGTGCCTTGTTACACACCCTGTTTCAGTGGTGGTGTTGCATATTTACTTACATTCCAAGGCATTGGTACTTTTCTTTATTTAATTAATTTATTGCAGCGAGCCCTTTCACTGCCTCTGCATCTTTTGATTGCCAAACGCTTGGTTGAACCAATGCGGTGTCTCAGGTGAAGAGGAATGTGGTGCATGGCCAGGCAGGGTCTGGGTTCTTGGTTTATCACTGGGGATTCTGGATGTGATGCCTCTGACCAAGGAGGTCTCCTGGACCTGTGACCCTGTCTGTCACTTGTCTTGTTGCAGTATTCTCTCAGTGAGCCGAGTGTGCTCCGAATGGGCTGTCAGCAGAATCACAAAAATGTGACAGAATAAGTGTTTGTTTAGCTCTCATCCTGCTTCTCCCAAATTTTCCTTTAGGGAGGAGATGAGTCTCTCAAATGCCTGCTGTGAGGGGGAGCAGTGAAGGATAGTGAGGTTGAATTGTCCAGCCTGTTTGTTCACTGGGTGTTTAACCCAGCCATCATCATCACCAGAGCACAGGGAGAGCCTCGCTCTTCATCCAAGAAGGGGTTCATTACCTTCTGTGTTTTTCAGGATGAGCTGCCCTCTCCTGCTCCTGGCACATCTCAACTGGACTGTTGAGGTGCCACTTAGTGAGCCAAATGCTCCAGCCCTTTGGGATATTGTTACAAAGGAAAGCGAAAATGCTGTGGCATGGTGTCAGTGCTGCTCCTATTAACCGGTTTAATGAGCCTCTTCAATTGTTTTGGGGAGGAGCACAGTCTCCTGCTCGACCTTACTGTCCGTGTTTGCTGTCTGGTTACATGGCTCAGCTGACAGAGAAGTGGGAACATCAGCACCGGGGTCTCTCCCTTCCCGAGGGGAAAACAGCAGGATGCAGCTCAGCCTCGTGGTGCCCGCACACAAAGGTGGGCGTTCTGGAGACAGAACTCCTGGAGCCCAGCGTGGGGGGAGCAGCCACAGAGCTGTCTGCCTTAGTGACAAGGGTTTTCCTTTGCTCAGTCAATGAGTGCTGAGGCCCTGTGAGCTCCTGCAGGTCTCTGGGTCCACACCCTGCTCAGGTGAGCCCAGTGTTCAACCTCCTCCCCCCTGAGCTGTGCTGCCGCCCACTCGCATTTCCAATTTCACACCGACATGCTCTTGACGTTTACAAACGAACTCTCCTGTGTCGATCCACTTGAAAGCAACCAAATACGCTCTGGAGAAATACTTTTCTCCCCTGTCTCCTGTTGCTGTGGCAATCTCAGCTGCTGCTGAGCAGAACGAGCGGGAGAAGCTGCTGCCAGTGCAGGAGCATTCCTGCCTTCCCACATGGTCAGTGCTGTGAAGGGCATCCAGTGCCTGCTGCTGCCTGTCTCAGCAGTGATTTTACCTCTATAGTGGTTTTGAAATGCAAATCTCAAAGGTTTCTACGGAGAGAAGTAAATGAGAGCAAACTTGATGACTCGGGGCTCGGGAGAGCAAATGTCTGCCACAGACAGAGAGCTGGGTCTGCAATCCAGCTAGAAATGCCTTCCTCAACTTAGCTTGTACTCTGGGCTGGAGGGCAATTTAACCTTCCTTAAGGTTTTACTCTAGAGTTTCAGCTACCTCAGAACTTCACCTCTGGGTGCATCACCTCTTCCTCAGCATTACCCTCTTGTCCCTCCTCCCTCTGGCTCCATCCAGAGCGGTGACCCGATGATTTCTGGATAACGAGTTACTGCTCATCAGCTGCATTTGGTAGTTGAGTATGAGAAGCTCGTTGCAAATCCCAAGTTAGAATGTGTTAGCATGAACCACTGGGAGAGAGCACGTTCTCCTGTGCAGTAGGTGGAGATCACGGGGATGTTCTGTTAATCAGATCTGTCCGTGATGGGCTGACAGATGGCAGCTCCCTGGGGATAATGAGTCATTTGCTCGTGCAGGATGTTGAGTGTGGAATGGCAGTGTCCCTGCAGATTCTAGATGAAGCTCAGAGAGGACCTGAGGCCCCTGGAAAGGAGGATCTCTCCCTCCGAGGTGGAACTCATTAGCTGGAGACAATCAAGTCCATCCTGCCAGGTATCCTGGGCTGTCTGCCTGCCAGCTTTGGCTTTCCCAGGGCATCACAAAAGAAGGAAGAGAAGCTGTCTGACATCTGTGGGCTCTGATCTGCTGTGGAAGATTTCTGCCCCCAGCTTGGGGAGAGGGGGAATGTATTAAAAACCCAAAAGCAAACACTTGTAGGTCTGGTCTGTTGAGAGCATTGGAGTGAGGAGCAAGTCCCTCAGCCGAGGGAAGGGATGAGCTGCTGGGAGTGAGCAGCAGCAGAGTGATGTGGCTGTGCTGGCTGCTATCACAGGCGAGCTGAGCACCCTCTGTGCTGCCTGCAGGCTGTTCTGTGAGGAGGAGACGTGGCAGAGGTGGTGTTTGCAGACAGCAGCGCTCTCCCAGCATGCCTAAAGCCCCGGGAGTGAGGGTAGAAGCCAAGCAACCCCTGTGACACTTTTTTTTTTTTTTTTGGAAGGCTTTTCTCTTGGTATCCTCTCAAAATCCTCCTCTCCAAAGGCAGCTGTCTCAGCAGGGAGGCTGAAGCAGGGCCAGACGTGGTGCTGGCAGGGTGGGGGTGATGAATGAGTGGAACCCCCCTCCCTTCCTCTAGACTTAAAATGGGGGGAGAAAGGCATCTCTGCCAAGGATTTGACAGGCTTGTTCCTTGGCAGATAAGTTGGTTTTATCGAGTGGCTTGACATGTAATTCCACGCAGTGTGTAGATGTTTGTCTAATGTAGATGTTTGTCCTCTTTCCTGGAGGAAGAGATTTTTCTATCCATCCTAAAAAATTAACCTTGTGTAATGGTGCATTTCCTCGGTGAAAATGAGTGTGGAGGTCTGTCAAAATGTCAGGCTTGCCTGGAACGAGGGTCCTGCAGAAGACAAGTGGCATTAGTGTGTTTGAAGATGGTTCATTTAGAAGTAATGAAGTCCCCAGGCTTTTGGAGACCCTGTTAATTGGACTGAGGAGGTTACAAAGCCCAGGAGGGAAATGCTACTCAGAGCTGGGCAGACAGAGACACTCACAGAGGGAGAGGGTCAGATATAGGTTGTTTCTACTGTAAAATGACATCAGAAGGATGTGCAGAGTTGTTCTGAAATTACAGTCCTCCGCCTGAATAATTTTAGGGAATTCAGTTCTATACAGTAAAACATGGAGGTTTGATTCTAGGGGAGAAAGGGGCTTGGGTCTGAGTTTTAGTTTGAAAGGAGTTCAAGGAAAGAAACACAACCCCGCTCTGCTCTGTGAATCATCAGGCAGGTTTGCAGGACCATAGAAATGAGTAATAATAATAATAAAAAAAAAAGTCAGGAGACTTCTTGAAGCTTCCAGATTTGTAAGGCTGCAAGTCAGCACACTGTGTCTCCTCTCTGAAAAAAACCTCTTGCTGAGAAAGGGCCTCCTCACAGAACCTGAAACTGGTTCCTTTACAAGATGTGTATTTTTTGATTGTAGGGACAGGGTGTTTGAATGGAGACGTGTTTTCTGCCTGAGACACTGGGCAGGGAGTTGCTCTTGACAGCTTCATTTGGGTATTAAAATATTTTTTCAGATAATGCTGTTTTTCTCCTGAAGGCTCCCAAGCTTTTACAACAGCGGATTAATTACCTTGTTTATGGGGAAACTGAGGCAGGGGACTTGGGGTGGCTGCAGCCCACACTCAGCAGCACTGGCAGATTCTTGCTGCTTGCCCCAACTTCTCAATAACCGAACACAACAACGTCTGTTAATTGCCCTTTCTTTGCAAAATCCACTTATTTCATAAGCACCAACACCAGGGGCTAGGAGGGTGAGTCGATGTTGCTCGTGTTGAGACTTGGCCTTATAAATCCAGCTTGCCTGCTGGAGACCTGCTGCTGGTGTCAGTGGTCAGTATAAAAAGCATTTAGGTTTTGCATTCTCATGGCAGGAGCTTTCTGTTGATGTTAGGGATGTTGTTTTGGCCTTGGACACCTTCTCCTAACAAACCCTTTGTCCTTCTCCAGGGAAGCTTTCAAACTCACCACTGAGGCTCTGAACTGGCTTTAAATGAAAGGTGTTGTGCTTCTGAAGTGCCCTGCCCAAGAGCTCTCCAGCAATCCAAACAGCCAGCAGACAAAGCCATTAAACCTGAAGTGCCCATGCATGATTACCTGGCAGAGAGCTGCAGGAGAGGGTTTGCAGCTGAGTCCCACAGGAACAGGCTTTGTCTGAAAAACAACCCCCGGCAGGTGCAGACTCGGTTGGAAAAAGCCAAGGTAGGTCTTGTTGATTCACCAGGGTGGGTGGTGCAGTCCTTCAGTTCAGTGGAGAGCACAGCAAGCGGGAACAAGCAGAAACGAGATTAGAGGGGTGGGAGGGAAATGTTTGAAATGGGCCTCTGTGCTTTCCCCCTCTGCTCAGGCACCGTCTCCCTGAGAGGTGGAACTGAGCCACTCGAACTTCCAGCTTGTGTGACTAATGGCCTCGGTGTCTTACACCCTGAAAGCAGACACATGGCCTTGAGAAGTCAGATCTGATCTCTTCAGTCACATTTGCAGAGTGAAACCCCACGAGTGTGGCTCCTGTACCGACTCCAAGCTCCTTCACCTCCTGGCATCGCTTCCATTCGGAACACGTAGCTTCATTTTCCCTCTCCTTACTGCACCAGCTGGAGCAGCTCCTTCCAGGGTGGGGAGTCTCATGTGCACACACTGCTGAGCGAGGAGAGTGCTTGGAGATGAATGTGCACTTCCCCCCTGTGGCTTAGAAGGCTATATCTATATTTTTAGGGATTTTTTTTATTGAGGTACGAAAGGAAGATTATGGCACTTGATGATTTAATCAACATAATCTCTAGATAAAACATGCTTATGTTATACTACTGGGAGATATTAATTTATGCTGGTTTGCTTCTCCTAAGGTAAATTAAATCATTAGTTTTAAGACTGGATTAGCTGCACATGTGCCCTGCCTCTTAAAAAGGCAGTTCAGGAGTTCTTAAAAGCTTCTTGGCTTGGCATTTCTTGGGAGCCGTCAAATCCCTTTGGTGCAGGTGTCACGAGAAGTGGAACTGAGATGCAGCACTTAAAGGTGCAGCCACCAGCTCTGTGCTGACATGGGACCTGTTCCTGCCCTGTGCCCCCTCCTTCACCCAGGAGTAGTATTTTACCAGCTCCTGAATTCAGTGAGAAGGGTTTGCCCTGGATCTGGGGGACCAGCAATTGCTCCTTGGATCAAAGCAGTACCTGGAGCACCTGCTGTCACTGGTGGGGGCTGAGCTGTTCAGGGTGTGTTGGAGCCAAGTGGTTGGTGTCCACATCCATCTCCCACTGGAGAGAGCACCAGCACATCCAGGATGTGTTAAGTGTCCAAGGCCAGGCTGGATGGGGCTCTGAGCAACAGGGTCTAGTGCATCTTCCCATCCATGGCAGGGGGTGGAATTAGATGACCTTTAAGGTCCCTCCCAACCCAAACTGTTCTGGGATTCTGTGATGATGTGTTGACTTGAAAACACACCTGAGCAGAGCCATGGCCCAGGTGGTGGTGGGTGACCTTGGGAAGTACCATCAGCACCTCTGAACTGGCTGAAAATTCCCCAAAATGTATCAGTGAAGCTCTTGAGTGCCCAAGAAGAACTAAAGGCAAAAGATGTTCACCGAGGCGGGTGGAGGATGTTACAGCTCTTTCATACAGGCAGGGAGATCGAGGCACGTTCTGCCTCTTGTCATGGAGGGCAGGAGCAGAGTGTAGGAGTGAAATCTGGATGCTTGAGGCCAGTGCCCCCTCCTGGAGTCAATGGATTTGGAGCAGAGGTGCTGAGCTGAGCCAGCACAACTTC
The DNA here is from genome assembly GCF_001715985.3 of Manacus vitellinus. Classification (NCBI taxonomy): domain Eukaryota; kingdom Metazoa; phylum Chordata; class Aves; order Passeriformes; family Pipridae; genus Manacus; species Manacus vitellinus. The sequence goes on along the minus strand of NW_021940671.1, from coordinate 1,941,085 downwards.
TCCTTTGCAGCTCCTCTCAGGAATACCTGGTGTGGAGACGTTGGCTCCAAGTGTGGAGGTGCCCTGTCTGCTTGGGTGGCCAGTGGCTCTGGAGAGGGGACCAGGCCCTGCTGCTGAGACAGATGGGGATGGCTCCCTACCACCCAGGGGGAGCAGAACTGACAGAGGCCCTCACAGCAATTTCAGGGCTATTAAGGATGTGATAATGAGCTTTGCCTGCATCATTTTTCAGCACTTCACTCCCCCGCCCCCAGCTCAGCCCATGCATTAACACCTCCATCCCAGGAGGACAGCAAACACTCCACTGAGCTCTGACTCCATTTATCATGGATCTGGTCATCAGCAGGGCTGCTGCAGGTGGAGGGGGTGAGGAGAGAAAGGTTGCTCAGCTCTCCATCAACAGTGAGCAGGTGCTGAAGGTACAGGTTTGATCAAAGGAACAATTGCTGATCCCCCCAGACCCGGGGCAAAACCTTCTCACTGAATTCATGAGCTGGTAAATAATAGTCGGGTAAAGGAGGAGGCAGAAAGTAGAACTTGCTGCTACAGGATGCTCTCAGCCCTCTCTGGGTTCTGTGCTTGTGGAGGATCTTGTGTGGGATGGTCTCAATGCACCCAGGAAGGGGCACATCCATATGCTGTTTGCCATGCTTTCCTGGTGCTATTTTCCCTGGAACAGTCAATCCTTTGGGCTGATTCTGCACGGCACATCCTGGGATGGTGGAATCTTCCCCCGCTTTGCCTCTCTGGATCCTGGGGCCATCTGCTCCTGGCTGGGGTGGGTGTGCTGGGGGCTGCTCCAAATGTGGGGCTTTGGCTGTGGCACAGCCAGGGGACCTGTTCCCTATGGGACAGAGCCAGCTTGCTCCTGGGGGAAACTCCTGACTGCTCCTGGGAGTGGGTTAATATCTCCACAGGGGGCAGGACAGGGATGAATTAATGAGGTGAAGGGTGGGAAGCAGGGCTGGAGGTGCCCTGAAGCAGCTTTTTCTTGTGTAGCTCTTCCCACTGCGCTGCTGGATGGTGGTGCCTGTGCAGAAAACAAGTTCTTGCTTCATGATTTCATTTTTCCTATTTGAATATTCAGAGGCACTTTTTCTGCTTGAATATTTAGAGGTGAGTGTCTCTGTGTAGCGCTTTTGCAGTTGATCTACAGTGTGATGCTCTGGCACTGGGATTAAATGTTAATGCAGGAGGACTGATACAGTCTGTTCTGAACTGGGCACCTCCTGGAGGTCTGTGGGCATTTGGGGAATAAAATCAGGTAATATGTCCCTTTTCCACCCGTAGATGTGCCTGTTGGTGAGTTCAGACTCTTCTCCATCCCCACCTGGCCGCAGGCACCCTGGAGAGGCATCCCTGGGGCTGAGCTCTTGACCTTCAGCTTGCTCTGATGGAGGCCCCTCTGTTCCTGTTGATTGTGTCCAGCTCCTCTGTGCCTTTCCCTTGGGTGATGCCCAGGCAGGGAATGCCTCACACAAGGTAGAGATCACCTCCCTGTTGCCACGTGGGTGCCTCCTCTTACCAGGAGAGGAGATGGAAAGATCCCCAACTGGTACCTGTCACTTTTGACTGCAAACATCAAGGATGTGTCACTGACAGAGCAAAAGGGGAGCAATGTTATTTTTGGCTGGATCAGGCTGTTTTCTCTCTCCAAGTACCACAGGCTGACAGGAGGTGCTGCTGAACGCTCATTCTCGTTTACCTTTGCCTTGGTGCACAAGGGGAAAAAGTACTTTTTAAATTAAAATGGAAGTATTTGTAGTCTTTCATGCTGGCAGAGACCTGGCAACAAGTGATATGCAAAATGTGTTTTGACTTGGTTTAATATCTCTTTCAGGCTGCTGATGCCTGTCCTGCATCTCCCTACCAGCCATCCAAGGTTTGTCCCGCAGCCGCAGAGGATCAGACAGATCAGTGTTTGGGAGCAGGGGCTTTGCTGCCACAGAGATCTCCACACTCCAGTCCTTGGTCTGCAGCCTGGGAGAGAGCCAAAGCAGGTGGGTTTGAAAGACAGAGCAGGAGAGGTGGGAATCCCTTGCTCCCAGGAGAGCAGGCACGCTGCAAGCAGCACTGGGAGATGCCAGACCCAACAGATGCTGAGCCATCCCCCCTTTCTCCATCCATGCATCTTCCCAACACGGAGAGATCAAACCAGAGACAGCAGGATTATTTATTGAGGCGTTTGTTTGAAGTTGAATGGACAGGAATCACATTTCAAAACAGTAAAGAAAGGGCTTTTTAGCTCTTTTCCATCCTACAAAATAGCAGCGGCATCGCGGCGGGGATGTCAGGGCGAATCTGTTTCGCTGACAACAAGATTGTTCTGTCTAGACGGGGAAGCGCCGCTGAACCGAGGGGAGGCTGCGGAATAATTTAAAGCCAAAATACTTTACAGACATTAAATTTACAAATAAAAACTGGCTTTGACACAGACGATGCCTGATGGATGGTTTGTGTGCCGGTGGGGTGGCGGCTGGCTTTGACGCGGAGCTCGGTGGCGGGGATTGGCAGGTGCCACTCGGGGTGACCTGGTGCCTGCTGACCTGTCACCTTTCCCAGGCAAGTTCTTCCACCAGAGTGGGTCCATCGAGGCATCTGGGTGCCTCGTGGAGCTCAGTGTGGGGTTCTCTGCAGCATCTTGAATTCTGCAGTTCCTAGGCAGCTGCCCAGGCTCCCTGTCCCCTCAGTGCCTCGTCCCCGCTGTGCTGCCTGACCAGTGTCAAGGGATGCCAGAGCAGAAGGGGCTGTGTGGGAGGAAGATGAGCCTTGCACTCCCCATCTGCCTGGAGGGGCTGGCAGCCAGGGCTGTCTGAGGCACAGGGATGTGGTGGTGAGGTTGCAGCCCAGCCAGCATAAGGAATTTACTTTCTTCTGGCAGAAAAAGAAAGATGAAATATTAAAAGCTTGGCTCAAAGGCTGCTATATATATGTTTGGGGTTTTTTTTTTCTGCTGCTCTGCAGTGCTTTGGTGTGTTGCTCCAGCAGCTGGTCAGAGCAGGAGAATGCCAGCCTTCCAGAGAGAACAGGGAGTGGGGCTGAAAAAAAGGGAGGAAGAGGAGACATGACTCAGGTGGGCTGACCTTGGGGCTCAGGGTGAATGCTGACAGCCTTTAGGACTTATGCTTTAGTTTTCTGCTCAATGTCAGGAACTAAAAACACCTTTTCTTGTCTCTATCTCTTCAGGGGAGGGCAGTGCCCCTCTGAATCAGGAGGACACCTCTGCATTGACCAGTGTCCTTGGATGAGGGAGGATTCAGGTCGGGAAGAGCAGAGGGCTCAGCCAAGGCATCAGTCAGCTCGCCCTGGAGAAGTCCTGCTGGCTCCCAACTTGCCATTTCTGCCATTCTGGTGAGTCCAAGAGTCCCTGAAGACTTCCTCAAGTGGTGATGGTGGAGTTTTCTCCCAGGTTTAAGCTATTCCAGTTACTTCTGCTGATGAACTTGGGGGCTGGCTGTCGAGGGAGAGCATTGCTGTTGGGCAGCAAGGTGTGCTGACAGAGGTGTGCTGTGTTCTAGACTCTGCTGTGTCTTAAATTTGAGGCTTCCTGGTTTTTTTTCCCAAGCAGTCCCCGGACTTTGTGTCCCTTGGTGCAGCTATTCAGCTGCTAGGTGGGCAGCAGGAGCCAGCATCCCAATGGAGTACATTCCCAGGGAGTGCAGGAGGAGATAACTGCAGGGAAGGAGAGCTGAGAGCTGGTTGTCTGCCAAGGGAGGATTTGGAGGGATGCAGTTCAGGGTGTTTAAGCTGTTCCTTCTGTCTCTTCCTTTGACATCTCTTGTCTGTGTCAGCGGGTCTGGGCCCTGGGGAATGTGGGAAAGGGAAGATGCAAGTCCAGCAGGGCAGAGAGTGGGTTTGGAGCAGTCTTAACTTTACACCTCTGCAGACCCTGGCAATGAGGGCTACTTATCTGCTGATCAGGGATGTGCCCAAACAAAGCAGACTGGGGAAACTGTCACTTATCAGGGCTCACAAAATGGGATGAGCTGTGAAATGGAGCTTGACCTTGACTCCAACTCCAGCTGCTGCCTGGTCTCTCATCCCTTGGCTCCTGTAGCCTCTGGCAGGGCAGGATGGGGACAGGCAGCAGAAGGGGACCCTGATGTCCCTCCTCCCACACCCTTGCCTTGTGCTTCCCCCTCCCTGCTGCTGCCTGTGAAAGACCCTGTGATTAATTACACCACTCTGCAGCCTCTGAACGTTTATTTAAGGTGTTATGTTTGCTGCTGCTGCTTTTACACAATGGCAAATGTGCCATGGCTATGTCCTGAGCAGGTGACAGCTAATAGGTCACTGAAGTGCATCACACCATTGGAACTGTTGAAATGGGCTCCAGGAACAGGGCAGGTAGAGGGAATGCTGCTGGGAAGGTGAGACAGGTCTGCTCTAGCAGAAATGCATTGGTTATGGTGCTTACAGGAAATTGCTCACTTCCCTGATAGCATCCACTGCTTTATAAGATCAGTGTTTCCACTAGTTTGTCTAACTTAAACTTTCTTCTCCCTGCATCCTAAAAATTAGTCTAATAGGACTTTTAAAACTCAGATAGGTTTGAAAGTTATTTTCCTCAAGGAATTTCACTTTCCTTGGGGTGGTCAGAAAAAGAGGGGCTTGGGGAGGGTTCAGCTGAAGGACACAGCTTCAAAAAAGCCTCCCCAGAAATGCTGCCAAGGGCCTGCAGAAATCAGCCCAACCTGAAATAGCTGGTGGCCACCCAAGCTGATTCAAAAATCCCCTTTGCCTCTGAGCATCTTGCTCAGTGCTGCTGTCAGAGGATTAGGGATGGTGCACCTTAAACAGACAAAACTGTTGTACCTGCTTTTCAGAAAACAGAGAGGCAGGTGTGACTCCCCAATTCCTGGAAGGGAGCAGGTTTGTTTGGACCTGTCTCTGATTCCAGTGCAGTGGGAATCTCTTCCTGACAGCCTGGTGCAGAGCTGGCTGTGCTGTGCCACTTCCCAGAAGGAAGGGAAGCAGGAGCTGTGCTGCTGCGTGGCTGTGCCAGCAAAAAGCTGCAATCAGTTTGCTTTGTGCAGTGTTGTGAGCTGGGCCTGTGCACTGTCCCCACAGGAACATGGGGCTGGGCAACAAACATCCCAGTTTGTTGCTCTGGGATGCTGTTGGGCTGCATCAGTGGGAGGCAGAGCCTCCACAGGCATCACCTTGTGATGCCAGAGCTGCTACATCCTCTGGGTGATGTACCACCAGTGTGTGTGAGGGTGTGTGTGCTGCCTCTGCATGCTCTACAACCAGTGCCTCCAGCAGGCTGCCTCCTCACTGGAAAGGCAATTCAGATATCCCAGCTCCTCCTGTTTCTCCCCTGTAAGGGCAGTACTGTTTGGTTTTAATGTTTCTGTGGAGCTGGTTTGTATAAACTGAAGCAGGTCATATTTATTCTATAGAGCTCTGTAGGTGTCCTGCACTGGATATCCCCTCCCAGTGCACTGGGAGCAATTCAGCTTCAGGAATCATCACCAATACTGTTATCTTTATTGCCAGTCCTGCCTGATAAATCTGCTCCCTCCAGGATGGCTGAGCCTGTCGAGTGAGCCAGGCCTAAACACACACAGATGCAGTGGGAGAGAGCAGAGCTTGTGCTCAGGAGCTGTTTGCAGGGATCTCAACAACAGGCACTCAAAAGAACCCCAAGGGCTGCTTAAAAAACATGGAATTAACAGAGCTCTTGCACAGCCAGCCTTGTGAGTCCCTGGGCTCTTTCCAGCGTGGTGGGGACTGGGGTTCAGGTTCTTCTCAGCTTGGAGGGGTAGAAATGTGGGCTCTTTGTCCTTTCCCTCACCTGAGTCTGGGCCATTGTGCTGCACATCCATTGCAAAACTCAGCATGGAAACAGTGGCTTGTGCTGGACTATGACTTCATGAGCCCAGGGTTGCCTTACTGGGCTGTGTCCCAGGTAAGCAAGAGTGTCCTTCAGTGTCCTGTAGGATAGAGCAGGGGTGTGTGTCACCAGCACATGGTGCCCCCTGTCCTGCCACCCACAGGGGCTGAAGCTGGGCTGGGAGCCTTAGTTTGGAGATCTTTGTCCATAGTGGCATCTTCCCCTGAGTTCAGGTGGCTGTGGGAGCCAGGAGCTCTCGTCTCACCCACACCAGCTGCCTGGCTGGTTCTGGCAAACAGCCTTTCTCCTCCCTCCTGCTGAAATGCTGGTACCACTTTTCCCCTCCATTCCAGGCCTGAGTGCCTCACAGGAACATCCCTTGATCTGGGAGCTCCTGGAGGTGTGGATCACAGCTGGCTTCTCATGGAGTCAGGACAGCTCCCTGGGCAGAAGCAGCTCCCCAAGCCCCCACCCCGCTGCCTGCACAAGCTGGTTTCTATGTGGCACGTCTGGTAGCACCACAGAGCTGTCCAAATTCACCCGGGTGCTGAGGATGCACCCTTGTATCCATGGCTTCCTGCTGGGAAAGGGATTGCTTCTGGCTTGGAGCATCTGATGAGAAACAAGTCAGATGCCAACTACTGCACCTGCTGCATTGGCTCTTCCTGAAGGATGGAAACAGTCGGAGAAGGCCCCCTCTCTGCCACCATCTCTGGGCAGAAGAGGCTTGTGGAGCCTGGCAGGGGCAGAGGAGCTCTCTGGGGAGCAGGGGAGGTCGTGAGCTCCCAGCCCTGGGGTCTGCTGTCATCCTGGTGCTGCAGGAGCAGGGCTGGTCTGTGCCCCAGCCGTGTCCCAGCAGTGATGGCAGGCACTGCCTGCTGCAGCTGGGCTCTGAGCAGGCAATGGAAGTGCAGAAAGCTGCCTCCCAGCTCCCTTCTGAGGCCACGGGATTTCGGTAGAGAAAGTGACTTTTATAGAAATAAAGGAGACTTCCTTTTGGGTCAAGTGCTCTGGAAATGAATGATTTTGAGATGAAAGCCTTTTTTGCTCTGGTAATACAGACTCACATTGCCTAGAGGGAAGTCTGCCTTGTGCTGGGGTGTTTTTCCCTCTGGGGGCATTGCGATTGCAGTTGAAGATGAATTTCCAACATACAAAGGAGAAGAAGAAAGCTGAGAGAAGGCTTTAAAACATATCAGGGGTTCTCGTGGTCTGTTTTAATTTGTCAGCATGTCTCTCTCGCTTGTAACATCCCTGTTGGGTGCAGACTGTTCCTCCTCTTCCCTTTGTGACTTGCTCCTTCCCTCTGGCATCTTCATCAATCCCAGGCTCTGGTTTTAATATTTTTATTTTCTTTTTTCTTTTCCTTTTTTGCACCCAGGGCTGGTTGGCAGAGCAGCAGCAGCTCCTGTGTGCTATATTGGGTGGGGATCACCTCGTGAATTGGACTGGGAGAGATCAGAGAATTACAGGATGGTTTAGGTTGGAAGGGACCTTAAAGACCATCTAGTTCCAACCCCCTGCCATGAGCAGGAATGTCACCCACTGGATCAGGTGGCTGAGGGTCTTGGCTGGCAGGGGGTGAGGAGAGACCAGCCCTCAGCCCTGAGAGCAGCCAGGTGAAGCCCTTTTTGAATGCTATGACATGGACCCTTTCCCAGTTTATCATCTGGAGGGTCTCTTTTGAAAACATGTTTTGCTCAATGGACTGAAGGTCCTCAAAGCCTGTTTGGCTTTGGTAAGACCATGGGAAGCACCAGAGTGTCCCATTTCTCTGCTTTCAGCTGGTTTCTGCCCCCCTGCCCTGCGGGGATGAGGTGCAGGCAGGGCTTTGCTGCTGCTGAGTGTGAAGTGCTGTAAAACCCAAGCATTGATTTCTCAATCAAAGGTGTCTGTTTTCTCCTCGGTCTGGGCTTTAATGCCTGAAAATCCATTTTTCACTCCCCAACAGTTTGCTGTAAGGTTTTTAAAGCAACTGTTGTGCTTCAGAGCTTTGGGAAGGGAATGGATTCAGTCGAGCTGGCTCACCAGTGAGTTTTGAACCAGACAGAGAACAGATGGAGCCTGGGGGGGCTCTCCAGTCTTAGGTGAGACCTTTGCCTGTGTCTCACTGTGGTACAGGACAACACTGTTCTCCAAGGCTTTGGAAAGCTGTGGGTCTCCCTCCTTGACAGTGACCCTGGTTCAGCAGGTCTGTGGTGCCCAGGCTTTGTGGATTGTAGGCTGCAATTCAGGATGTCCTGAAAACAGATGCCAGAAAAAACTCAAGACTTTTATATGAAAGAAAAAAGGAACACCACGTTCCCACCTGTGCTTCCCATATTTTCATGGCAATCACAATGTTTGTTCCCTGTTTCCAGAACACTGTACTGTGCTGCTTTTCAGGGGCTGTACAGCTGATCCAAGCCTTGTTGAAATGCAGCTGGTTTTGGGGAGGAATGGAGCAGCTTGGGGCAGCAAGGATTGCTGCTGCCTGGGACTGTGCTCCCGCAGGGATTGCTGCTGGAGACTGAACTGGGAAAGCTGCTGCAGCTCCTGCCTTGGCCTCTGCCTCCTCCATCAGCTCCCCATCACCACTGTTTAATTCCAGCTTTCCCCTTTCTAGAGAGGGGTGAATGCCATGGAAAGCCTTTTCCAAAGGAGAGAGCAGGGCTGCTCTGCAGCCCTGGGAGGTGCTGGTGGAGGTTGCAGCGGAGCAAAGGGGGAGGATGGTGAGGTGCAGGTGACTCCTGGTGCTAGTTGTATGCAGCAGATTTGTCTGGAAGGAGCTGAAGGATGCACATCAAGGATGTCTCAGCTATTCAAGTGAGAAATCAAATTAAACTTTGCATCAAACAGTGGAGCTGCTCTGTGCTAGGAGTTGTGTCGGATCCATTAAGGTTTCTCCATGCCAGGCCCCAGGGAGTCAGTGGAGAGGAAAACCAGTGCTCAGTGTCAGGGGCTGTGTTTGCTGCTCACCTGGATGTGCTAATGACGTGGGCAGGAGAAAAGGGGATTAGTGCTTTAACCTTCAAGGTACCTGTGTGTGCAGCAGGGAGGGGACACTGGCTGCATAGCAATGCCAGTTCTGTGTGCCATGGGATGTGTGTCTGTCTCCTTGGGGAGGATGGACAACAATCCCAGTGAGCTGGAGGTCTGGAAAATGCTGTTACCCCAGTTACCTGATCTCCCATTAACAGGCTGGGGAATGGAGTCCCTTGGGAACCCTGGAGTGTCTGGGAGGCGGATGGGAGGAATCTGAAGGAAAACCAAAATATCAGCATCACACACGAGTGTGGTTCTGACTTGGTTCTCATCGGGCACGAGTCCATGTGTGCCCCAGGCAAGGAAAAGATCTGGACAACAACAAGGAAAAGATCTGTCCCTGCACAGGGACAGATTGCTTGGAGGCTGGATGGAGCAGGCTTGGCATGGGAGAGCTGGCAGGCCGGAGGAAGCTGCCAGCAGAGTTTTCTGCTGGGAATCTGGGGTGTTTGGCTCCAAAATGATTTCCCCACACAGCACCAGAAGCTCTGAATGCTCCCAGGTAACCAGAGCTCATCCATACTGGCTTCTCACCACGGTGGGACACACCAAAGAGCTGGCAGCCATCAGGAGGAGGAGAAGGAGGAACACTGAGCTGCCTGCACTGCAAATGCTGAATGCCCAAGGGTTCTCTGCCTCGAGTGTGCAGGCCCAGGCTGGACTGCTGCTCCCTGATTTGGTTTCTTTTCATTCCTGGTGCATGTAGTGCTCTGCCTTAGAAGCACTCGAGTGCCAGCTTGATATTTAGAAGCCATTTGCAGTACTGCTGCTCTGCTGGCAGGAGAAATTGGACTGACCCTGGGATGTAACATGTCCTGTTGCTGGAGCATGACAAGCCCGTAACAGGCAGGGCTGAGTCTCCTCGGGTGTCCTGCCTATTGCTAGGGCTGGATTAGGGCTCTCCAGCCAAGAAAATGTCTTTCCTTCTTCCTTTTCTGTCGTCTTATAAGGATTTTTAGGAATTTAAGATGCTAAGCCTCAATTAGGCAACACTTATTAATTTCCGAGATGTAATTTATTTACAGAGTGTTGCCATTCACAGCAGTGAGTGCTGGTAATTGCTGTAGTTTGCTTTCCAGGCTGGTATGTGAGAGACTTGAAAAGCTTGTGAGTGTGGCTGCCAGGCAGGCAGGGCTGGCTCTGGGTGGATCCTGCCTTCTGGGGATATGAGGAGCTGATGGAGGAGCTGACTGTCACCCAGGCAGCCCAGTTTTCTCAAAGCAGTCCCTGTCCTAGGGCGTGGGAACAGGCCAAGGGGCAGGAATGCCATCCTCACTTCATGGCTGTGTTAACCCTTGGCTGTGTGCCTTTTGCTGTCTCTGCCCTTTGTTTCATTTGCCCCAGCAGGATATGGGTGTCCTCATCCTGCTCCAGAGCTGCTGCCAAGGTTGAACAAGCCACCTCACTGTAGATCTGAGGGCAGAGAGCTGCAGAAAATCAATGAGGCCAAAGAAAATTAGGTGCTCCATGCTTGTCCTTCAAGCCAACAGGACCAGGGATGGTGTCTTTGCAGAGTGATGGCTCAAGGCTATTTTTTTGCCTTCTCTCCCTGGCAGAGGCTGTTGCCTGGAGCTGCAGAAATGCTGTACTGAAGCTCTGCTGACACATAGCCCTGTGACCAATTCCTCTGAAGCTGGCTGAGCTGTTTACCTGTGAGACATTAGCTCCTCCAGGATGAGCTGGGCTGAGGGGCAGAGCTGCCCTCCAGCCCCATGCTTGGAGAGTGTCCAGATAGGACAGGGAGACTTCAATTCCTGTAGCCTCTATCTGACTTTACCTCCATTTCTGTGACTGCTGGGGTTGGGTTGAGGGAGGAGATCAGCCTCCTGTGTTTTGAGGATGGAGAAGCTCTCCTTTCTCCTGTTCATGAACCAGTGGGCTGTGTCTTGCCCAGCAACATCTTTAGGAGAATCTCCCTGATGGCTCTTTGGGGAAAGAAGTTGGACATTTATCAAAGTACCTAATCTCATCCAGTGTCAAACCACTGCCTTCACCTTTTTATGTTTCCCAAGGACCATTGGAAAATGGGGAAATAGAACTGTTCCCCTTCCCCTCACGTGGGGCTGGGATTTACTGGAAGTGACCGTGTTTGTGTAGGATCTATGCTGAGGTCTTGGTCTTGGTTTGGCTCCAGAGGCACTGCTGAAACCCTTGTGTTCCATGCAGACTTGGACAAATTATTGCAAAACAGCCCAGTTGTATCCTCTGGCAGCCTCATCCCTGGTCAGACCCTGCTGAGCCTGCCAATGCAGCAGTTGTTGTACACGGTGGATTTTGCCATCCACCATCATCTCCAGTTGAGCCTCATCTCTAGTTCCTGTTTGTGGGCACGGGAAGTGTTCTGTGCTCCCAGGAGCGGGTGGTGAGTGGTGCTGGGATCAATTATCCATCTGGCATGCTGCTGGGCCATTTGTTACAGAGGATCTTGCAGGAAGAGCCTCCGATGCTACAGTGAACTCTGTGCCATGGGGACAGTTGGGATAATTCCTGGGAGCTTGTGCAGGCAAATCCTGGCTTCTCAAATGCCTGAAAACAGTGAGTTTGGACCACTGCCTGCCTGCTGTGATGATCCTCTTTAATATCCTGGTCCAAGTATCCATGGAGAAGCGTGACCTGCTTCTTTCTAGGCTGAGCGTGCCAGGACACTGCCGAAGGGTTTCTGGTTTTGTTTCTGGAGCCTGACCTCTTCCTTGTGCACTTGGTGATGCCTCGTGATGTGGGGAGCAGGGGCTGCAGGGAGCATGTCTCCTCTCTCCATGGCTGACCTGCAGAGCAGGAATCTGGCCCTGGAGCATCCCCTGCCCTTTGTAGGGCAGACGCTGAGCTGGGCAGCTCCCAAACATGAAATGCAAATGAAATGGAAAGCTGAGGGACAAAGGGGCTGCTGGTTCCTTCACTGCTGGGCTCTGCTGCCTGCAGGAGAACAGTGTTCTGGCCATTGCTTGTGTTCTCCTTCCGTGATTAGCCTGGGCAAGGCACTGGCAAGATAAAGGAAGGCAATGTCCTCAGCTTGTGCCGAGATCTTGTTATGCACTTCCATGAAGCCAAAGGGGAGAAGGGAGCGGCTCAAGCCTCCTGGAGCTGAGGCACTGTGGAGTTGTACAGCACCATACCCCTGCCAGCCCTGGGGAAGGCTTGAGTGGGCTGAAGGAGGGTTACCCAGTCACAAGGAAAAGGGTTAATGACTTGGAGCCAGAGTCCTGGCTTTCTTCCAGCTCCTGCACCATTCAGGTGGCTGAGGAGCAAGGGCTGTGGGTGCAGATGAGTTGGAGGGGAGAGCAGGTTGGACACCAGAGTTAGCAGGTGGGTGGAGAGCAGAGTGTTTGCCTCTTTCTCCCTTTTCTCCCTGGTTTGAGCTGTTTTCTCTGTGCATGAGCAAAGCAGAGCATGGTCTCCTGAGAATGATGGCAGTGGGGGGGGTGAAGGTGGGTGCTCCTATGGGCCAAGGGGCAACAGGGATAAATTCCTGTGCTCTTAAGCTCCAGGGTCCTTTTCAGAGAGCCTTGGAGATGGCTGGATAAGGTCTGTATTATCCTGTGATCTGCTCAGCACTCCCTCTACACCACCCCTGCTCTGCAGGTCTGTACAGTCCCAGCCCCACCTGATCCCACAGCCTTCAGCCGAGTTATGTCCTGACCTCAGACCCTGCTGGGTCTCCTGGCCCTGAGAACTGCTTTTGGGCTGTAGGATCCTCTGGAATTATACAGGAGTAACCTCAGCTAGGAGCTGGTTCCTGGCTGGGGCTGAGGATCCTGCTGCCTGTTCCAGCAAGGGGATATTTCCCTGGGAAAGGGATGATCATGGACCACAGTTTTGCTGCTCAGTACCACAGTGTTTTGTAGCCCAGCTTTAAATGTGGGTTGCTAATGAAAGGCTCTTCTGCAGCCCATTGCATTTTGCTGGTGCTGTTTAAGTGGCTTTTAAACCCTCTGACCTCTGTGTTCCTCAGCAGCCTAAGACATGTGTCTAGTAAACCCCTGAAATGGAGTTGGGCTCTTAGGATAACAGGGAGTTGTGAGGTTGGAATAGACTGAAATGAGAGAAGCAAGGGAGCTCATTCCTCACGGTGGGATTCTTTCCCCAGAGAGTTGGGCTGGTGGGATCTCTTGGTTTGGCTAATGAGTGAGGGCTGGGGTGGGAATAATTAGTGTTTTACAGCTGCTTCCCCGTGGCCTTATCCTGTGGTTAGTCCTTGGGGATATCAGTCTGATCAGAAATGATTGTGACTGCCCAGAAACCATTGGCACTGGCTGTGCCATGAGGACAAGTCCATCACTTCTGCTGTGGGGCATATGGGTGCATGGGGAAGCAGATTCCACGTGCTGCCTGGCCACCTCCCTCCACCTTGTGCTGGGAGACTAGAAGGGGTGTGAGGCTGGAGACCTGTTCACTCCCCAGCAGACCCATGGAAACATTCCTGGCCTCCAGCCCTCGGCATCATGAGGACAGCCAAGGCAGACCCTTCCCCAGGCACATCCCTGGCAGCAGCCAAGGCACAGCCCTAGACATCCCTTTCTCCTCCATACTCATCCCATTCAGGCCTTGTCCTCTTCTCCCCAGGGAGGCTGCAGGTGTTGAGAGAGCAGCTGCTTCGCTCAGGGCTGCACAGATTAGCTCTCACCCTCGGGAGCTGCTCGCTCAGCTCGTGCTGGAGATAAGTGTGGCCGTGTCCTCTGGGCTGTCCAACCCCTGGCAGGGCTGTGACTACCCTCAGCACATGCAGGCTGTTCACCAAACACCTGCAGGTCCAGGGACGGAGAAACCAAGTCATTTTTGCAAGCAAATAGTCATGTTGTGTTACAGTGAGAACGCTGAGGGTTTTTTGTGTGGTGCCTGTGAGAGCTCTGAGGCATCTCCAGTCCTGTGAAATCTTTCAGGGTAAGAGCCAAAGACATTGCTGTGACTCCAATACCATGTGCAGCACGGGGCTGATTGCTCTGGGCACGGGCACAGTTGGGCTCTGGTGTTGCTGCTAAAGCTGACAATTTCTAAACTCGTTCAGCTTTCTCTGCTGTTTGTGGTTCTCTGTAGCTCACCCCTGATCTCCTGCAATAGACCCCCCATCACTGGCAGTGGGGAGCATCACAGGGGCAGCACAATGCTGAGACCTATCAGAGTGTTAGTAAAAGGGCTTAATGTGGAGAAAAGGAAGTCCTGCCCCTCAAGAGAGCTTGTTGAAGAACCTGATCCAATTAACCTCAGAGGTGATTGATTACAGCGTTGTTGTTGTGTGCCAGCAAAGAACCCAGGAATAGTCTCCATCAGCTGCCTGTCCCCTTGGAAAGCCCAACCAGACTTGCAGCCAAGAAGGGCTGGAGCAGAGCAAGGCTGAAGGAGTGTTGCCCATCCAAAAGTTTGACTCAAGCTGCAGGGACATTGTTGCATGGCTCCAGGTACCTCTCTTAAGTTGGCAAAGCTTCCTCAACACTCCCTCAAACTGCTTCTTCAATGGACCCAAGTGCCTCAGTGTCTCCAGACACCTGGTCACTGCTCTCCATGGGGTTTGTGTGAGGAGCTCATGGCAGGATGAAGCAGGGGGGTCTGGATGGCTTCTCTTGCACGTTGTAGCCTGGGCCTGGCAGGTTCCTGGGAAGGGTGAGGCTGCCAGAGCAAATACCTGCTGCGTAGAACAAAGTCCCTTGTGTGTCCCAGCTCCTGAAGGAGAGGTGTAGCTGAGCCCAGAGTGAACCAAGCACGGCGGGTGGCTGTGCCCAAAGAGGGCCCTGCCGTGCCACATTCCTCCCCAGCCTTCCTCCCTTTCCAGAAAGTGGCTTCCCCAGCCCCAGCTGCTGTCTGGGAGCAGGGTTCTCCCCTTCAGAGCTCAATGGAAACAAGAAACCTCAAGGATTTCTTGGAGGAAAATCATCTTGGCTCGTGATAAGGCTTTTTTTTTTACTTTTTTTTCTGAGGTGTAGCAATTACGTTAAATAAGAAGCTGTCACCAAAATGTCTGTTCTGCCTTCTGACAACCTGCTCTTCTCATGAGCTTAGGGCAAAAAAAAAAAAAAAAGGCATAAATCAGATGTGCTTTTCCTCTTGTTTGCATTTCTTCCTTGCCTGGCTGCCTTGACTCCTCACCTGCAGGGAAAGCTGTGGGTTCATCCCACTGCTGAGGGTCCCCTGAGCTCAGCTGGAGCTGTCAGTCTGTTTGTGTGTCCCCAGCAGTTCCTCCTTCGTACCCACCCTAGGGTGGCTTCTGCAGGGAAATTCTCCTGGTTAAATCTTGCTTGTAGAGGGAGAAAACCGGGGAGAAATAGCTTGGGAAGCCTGTTCTGCTGTCAGGGAAGGGATCAGCATTCCGAGGCTGCTGCACTGCTCCATAGGAGGAAAAGCTTCAAACAGCAATTAGCCTGCACTGCCATTTCCAGGGAAACAGCTCTTGGTGAGCCGGACAATGGGCTGCAGGAGGCAAACAGGTTAAAAGCTCTAATTCTGGCAGGATATATTTAGGTGGGCTTTTTTCCTTTCAAAAGAAGGTAGGTTAGAAAGGCTCCAACTCCTTTAAATAGACTCTCCTTCCGTACCCAGCTCGGAGCTGCGTCAGGAGCTCTGGCTGTTCCCTTCCACCCCTGGTGCTGCTGACAAGTGCCCAAAGCCTCAGCACTGGGGTGTCTAAAACCTGCCTTCCTGTCAGCAGCAGAGAGGCTGAACTAAAAGGATCTGGTTTCCCTTGGCAGCTGCCACAGGAAGAAGTTCTCTGCTGCTGCTCTCTGGTTATTTACTCTATTTGCTGAAGTGTGGCAGTGTAAAAGGTGATTTAGTCTGGGTTAGTGCAGCACAATGCAAACCAAGGCAGAGCCATGTTCTCCTGGCACCCTGCTCTCGCTGCTATCCCTAAATCCCTGAATGTCCCATGTCCCCTCTGATGGCATGGGTTGGGGCATAGGGGCAGCTGTGACCCACAGAGGGGAGCTGATGTCAATAAGCCACAACTATTGGCAGTGATCAGCTTTGGATGTGTGGGAATGAACGTGGAGCTCATGTCCCAGCACCTCCTGCCAAGGTTGGCTCCACCAGTGCCTCCTGCTGCCTTTGGTGGCTGCTGGTGCTGCATCCTGGAGCCACTGCTCCTGCTGAACATCCTCATGGTACTAAGTCCAAGATTATCACATTCTGGATGTTTATAAATTATATAGGAAAGAGGCTTCTTCCTTAATCCCCTGAGCTTTTTCATTCCGTCAGTGCGTTAGCTAATATATTGTTTAAGCTATATGTCAGCCCTGGTTCTTCCTTGCTGTGGATGAGGCTGCTTTTCACATCCTTCCTTTTCCCCTCAACGTGTGACAGCTCAGGTAGAGCAGCTCTGTGATCAGCCCTGTAACATTCCCACTGCCCATGCAGACTGACCAGTACAGCTCTTCAATAACTTTGTTGTTCTTGCAAGCACTCTTTGCCCTGGATAAATCAGGCAGCACATCTTCAATCACAGGTAGCAGATAATGTGGAAGGAGGAGGTTATCACCCCAGGGTTTCCAGGTCTCCCACTCACCCAAAGGGGCCTCCTTACCTCCACCACAGTGGGATGCAGAGATGCTTGAGCGAGGAATTGTGCAGTCCAGAAGGAGCAGAGCTGCTTTGTAATCATCCCATCCTGAGAAGCACACAGATATTCTCTCCAGCTGCTGGGCTGCTTCTTGAGGTAGGTTGGTCAATGTTGGCCTTGCTGTCTAGGAGCTGTCCTGCTGGTGTGTGGGCTCTCACCCCGTGAACCACAAGCTGCTGACACACTTTGGCTGGTTGGGTGTTTTGTGCTTTCCCAGATTTGTGTTTTCCCTTGTGTGGGACAAGTTCTTTCCTTGCTGGAGCAGTGCTGGGCTGGGCAGGCTGTGATCTCGGGCACGGTGCTCCTAGGCTGGTGTTTACAGAGGAATGAGAGGAGCTGACAGAAGCTTTTTCACATTCTTTGCTTTGGTGTAGCTTGGCCTACTCATTTCTCCAAATTTTCCTGCTCTTGGTTTACTTTTGTTGCCCCTGCCCATGGCAGTGGGGTTGGAGGTAGATGATCTTTAAGTTCCCTTCCAACCCAACCCATTCTACAATTCTATAATTCTATGGTCTCCTGGCAGCCATTCCTGTCTCCCTCTTCCTGAAGCCACTCTGAACTCCCTGCATGGATGTCCTGGTCCTTCCACTGCTGTTCATGTCTGCTCCCTGCTGCTGTGCTTGGCCTGTTCTCTCCTTTCTGGTGCCACGAGCCCAGCAATCCTCTCCTGGTGCTCTCCTAGGCTGCACAGCTTGTTCCCAAGCACTGCTGGAAACCTTCCCCCCCCAGAGCAGAGCCCGCCCATGGGGGAGATGCTGTCAGGCTCTGCCCACACACCCAGCAGTGGGGTTTGATGTTTTCCCCCCTTCCCCAGAGCCATGGGGAGGGCAGAGCTCTGCCATGCAAGGGAGGATGATGAGGCTCCTTTTGTTCCCGTGGCTGGTAGGAGGTGACACCAAGGCCCCGGTGACTCAGGCGAGGGCTGTGCCGTGCCATGAGCTGGCAGCTGTGCCCAGGCTTTTTGGAGGGGGCATGGTGAGAGGCTGCATCCTCTTTGGCTTCCCAGGAGGGCTCAGAGCAAGCTCCTGGACACCTGCCCTCCCTTTTGAAGGGTGGGGAGAATTTATTGCTAATTATTCATGTGGCTCTTGTGAGGTTTATTCTGACAAGAAGATCACTATCTCTGCTTGGCTGTTGTTAGCACCTGTCTGTGCCCCATGAGCCTCGAGCCTCAGTGAGGCTCTCATTGCCCTCCAAAACCCCCTTGCCAAATTGCTGTGGGGTCAAAGTGAGCTTTGCCCTGGCAAAAAGGAGCCTCTGGCTCTGGGTCCTCTCCCCGTGGCTCCTTTTGGCCATGTTCAGCATGAGCAGTGTTAGTTGGCAGGGATCCCTCCCTGCACTGCTGTCTGTCTCGTGCTTGTTCCTGAGATGAACAAGCAGCACATGATGGTTTCTGAGATAAATCGGGTTCCCAGGTGTCAGGACAGAAGGAAAGGAGTTGGAAATCTGAGCTTCACCTGTCTGTAACTCATCCTGGGCTTTGCCAGAGCAAGACCTGGCTCTGTGCAGCTGCTTATCAGCTGCTGTGGTGCCCAATTCCCTCTGCTGTGGAGCAGAGAGGTGGGAAAAAACCTTGGCAAACCAACTGTGCTTTCCCAGGGGAAACAGTGCTGGATGGGAAAACGCTTGGGCACAGTTCTCCAGCTGTACCCACTGGGCTGACAGTGGGAGGTGGGACTGACTGAGCAGGGCTGGAGGGCTGGGAGGTGGTGCCTTGGCAGGGGAGACGTTGGCTGTCCAAGAGCTGTCCCTGTCCCTCATGTCCCCGAATGAATGGAGGACTGGCAGCTTTAAAACCCAGCTCTGGTTCCAGAACCGTGGGCAGCGGGTCTGGCACTGCTGCCTCCCTTGGAAGGTGACTGGTTTAAACTGCTTCAGGCTTATCCACCACCAGCATTGCTGGCCAGCCTTGGGGACAGTGTGACTCAGGGTCCCTTGGACAGGGGGGCAGCCTCCTGTCCCTCCCTGCCCATCCTGCCTCACAGGAGCACCCAGCCTGCTCACCCTGCTCGCTCGATTTGTTCTGGTCCGCATTAGTCGAGGATGAAGTCAGAGATATTTCTGGGCAGCGATAGGATCTCACCAGCCAGCTCTCCTTTAATAAGATCCCAGGCATTGGAGGTGCCCCATTCCCTTATCTCCCCTCTGCAGATGGATGTTGCCCCCCTGTCTCTCTCCAGACTGGGAGGAAGCAGCCAAATCGCTGCCACAACCCCTTCTCTAGCCCATAAATAAAATGGGAGGCTGGAAGCTGAAGGAAGGCATGAACACATGTTTCTGTGGCTTCCCAGGGCCTCCTGGAAGCTGTCTCATGAAAAGGGAATGTCCCTAGCCAGGGAAGTGAGTGTCAGAGCATGTCTCCTGGCCAGAGTGGCCACTGTGAGCCAAAAACGTGGAAAAATAGATGGAAAGAAGGAATCAACGGCGCTTCATCCAGTACAGAGCCTGGAAAATGTATAAATTGTGAAGGGAAGGAAAAGATGGGATGAGAAACTTCAGAGGAATTACTAGCAGCGAGGAGGAGGAACTGATTTTTAGCATATGAAAAGAAAAAAAGGTGGGAAAAAAAAAGTTCTCAGCAATGCTATTGGAATTGGAAAAGCCAGGTGTGTAGAGAAGGGAAAATGCCTTCAGCCCACGTGATAGTGACCATGTGGGAATCTGTCTCCATTCCTGCCATGGTCAAGGGCCCCATCAGCAGCATTTGGGGAGTGCAGGGGGCTCAGGGTGGGCAGATCCCCCAGCTCCTGCCCTGGGGCTGGGGAGGAGTGAGGAGCAGCAACCTGGATCAGCCTGAGCAGTGCAGGAGCTGAGCTGCTCTCCAGGCTGTGTTCCTGGGAAGTGGTCAATGAAGGTTTTGTGGGAGGTTATATAATGATTGACCTTACAGGAACGGGTGTGATTGAGGCCCAGGGCCAGCTCAGCTCACAGCTGGGTCAAGCTGTGGTGCTGATATCATCACTGTTTAGAAATTTATACTTTTCTTCGATCAGAAAGTCTTCAACTTTACACCCTGGTATGGAAATCAGTCTGGGCTGCAGCTCTGTGCTTCCCCATGGGGCATCCCCGCTCCCCAGGCCAGGCTGAGCTGCTGTACCAGCACTTATGGGGCTTTCAAAGCCATTTTGGGTCTGCCTGCTGCTGTCAGGCAGTGCCACCACATCTCTGAACCAGAGGAGCCCCTTGCCCACAGGGCTCTCTGCCATCCCTCTGTTTGATGCAGATGAACCCACACCTAACTGCCTTTAAAATCCCCTGTTGCTATGACAACTCCCCAAGCTTGATGCACTCAGTGCTGTCTCTCCGCTCCCAGGTCTTGCACCCCCACCAGAAGGCTGTGTGTGTACCTCAGTATGTACATGTACCTGATTCCAGCTTTCAGAGGTGGTTCATAATCCCCTTGGAGCATCAGTGGAATCTCTCCTGAGCTGGTGAAGGGTTTACCTGGAAGGTCTGATAAGGAGGTTAAGGAGAGGCCAGCAGCCACTCACCCCGGTGCTCACTCCGACAGCTAAACTTAGCCCCTGAGTCACTAATGAGTCAGCAATTCAGGGGCAGGAAATCTTCATTTCTCTTTTCTTTATGGGTTTTAGACAGTGATGCACCCCAAGCAGGATCCAGGTTGGATTGATTTCAGTCCTAATCCAGCATGTTACCTGCCTGCAGTCCTTTCCCCTGGAGCATCCTTGAGCCAGTCCAGAAGAGCGAGCTCCTTCCTCTGACACCTGCCATGACAAGTGCCTGTCCACAGACCAAACAGCCTCCTTTCCTGTTGTTAGTGGCCCAAGACATGGAAAACTCTGCCTGGTCAGCAAGATTTATTGCAAGGAAAGTCCTTGTGGAGGCTGTGGGCAGGTAGAGCATCCCTGGAGCTGCTTGGAAACACAACAATGAGTGAAGGTCCATCCAGATGCTCTTCTCCCAGCCTGAGTGCTGCAGCACTGCCAACAGCAACAGAAGTGCTCTGAAAAATCCATGTGAGTGTTAAAATAACCAACATCAGGAGATCCAGATGTGCTGAACCTCCAGAGCTGCTCTGTGTGATCCCCAAGCCTCCTCCAGACCAGCCTGTCCCTGTGCTGTGCCTGCCACCAGCCAGCCCTCCCCAGAGGACTGGCAGGATCTGAGGTCCCTGGGAGCTGCAATGGAGTGGGATCAACCAGAGATCCATGTTGTGCCTGCTAGACACGCTTTCCTAGGATGGAGCAGGCTGGCCAGGCAGCTTCTCACAGTCCCCAAAAAATAAATCCTGGAAGCAGAGTCCCCACTGTCAGCTGGCTGTATCCATTTGTGTGAGATCCCACTGAGTGTGTTTTGCATAATTTGTTTCCCAGAATTAAGTGTTTTACAACTGCAGTGTTTGATCACCTTGCAGAAGGGGATGATAAATCATCCCCATGCCTGGGGCTGGGAAATAACTGGAAAGGAATCTGGAGAAGGGACCATGTGCTCACCACATCATGTTAGCTGGGCTGGAGAGCCCAGAAGAGCTGGTGTGTGTGCTGGCAGACAGCCTGGGACTGGACAGGAGCTGCACGGACATGGCAAAAAGCCCACGCTGAAAACACCAGGCGTGGAGATGTCTGAGTGGAGCCAAGCCCCAGCATCCTGCCCGGGAGCTGGAGCTGCTCCCAGCTCACTGTGCCTGCCTGACACCTGATCCAGGAGCTGCTCCCAGGCTCTGCACAGGACCTGGCCCTCCCTCGAGGCAGAGGTACCTCTACTTTGCTTAGGGATTGGTGGTGAGCCACCTTCTTCCCAGCACCTGGGGATAAATCAGTGGCTTGTTGGACCATGAAGGGCACAGCGAGCGATGGCTGCTCTGGGGGTGATGATGGGTGTTGGGCCGAGGGGCTGCCCCTCTCACTGTCATTTTTTTTTTTATTCACAATAGGCGAAGGATGAAAAATCAGAGTAATGGCCATGGATACAGCATCCACTTGACTTCTCTTGCCTGTGGCGGGGGTGATTAATCTAGTTAAGGCATTGCAGTGGGGTGAGACCACGAGGTTACACAGCCCAGGAGCTGCAAGGTGTGTTCCCCCTCCCTCTCCCTGCCTTGCCTTTGATCTGCTGCCGGTGGGGGATATTGTTCCACGTTGGGAGCCGGTTCAGCCCAGGCTGGCGGAGCAGCGGGATCGTCACTGTTACTAATGAGCTGTTTGCTGCTGGCTGCCTGCACAGCAGTGGGTACTCAGTGCTGCCCAAGACCTGTGCTGATAAACCGAGTGGCTTCCCCCTGCTGCCGGCCTGTCACCCACTCCCTCTTATCTGAAGGATCTCTCCTCCCGCTGCTCCTGCCTCATCCACAGTGAAACAAACAGCTGAGGTCTGATCCTGCTGCTGGGCGGTGTGAAGTTGAGGATAACTCTGACTGTTGCTGGTCTCTGCTCTGAGGTTGGGGCAGGGCAGTGGGCTACAGGAGGCTGCTGGCCACCCGTGTGACAAAGGGCGTGGCTGTCACCTTCACGGAGAGGGTCTGAGCCTTGCACTGTGCTCAGGCAGATCCGGGAGGAGACCACCCTGCACCGAGCCACGTGCCCCTCGTTTGGCTGTGGGATGCTAAAGATAACAAGTGGCTGGGAGGGATGTTTGGATGGTTTTTGTTGGTAGCTGGTGATGCCTGTTCACTAAAGGCTGCTGAACAGGAAAGGGAACAAGGGAGCATGACCTCCTGTCCCTTGGCCACGTGTGGCTGGCAGGGTGTGGAGCAATGACATCCAGGGAGGAATGTGTGTCTGCAGTGCTGGGATTGAGCAGCCACAAGGGGTGGGATGTGGTGTGGAGACGCTGAGGGGATGGCTGTCTGCCTCTCCCCCGTTATTTATTGTGCCATAAAATCCAAGGCAACGCACATCAATAAGTGCTGCGAAGGGTTTCACATGTGTCAGCCTTGTGTGTGTGATGGAGCAGATGCTCTTCTGAGCCGAGGGGCTCTGTGAGCAGAGAGGCTGGTGTGATTGATGGGGCAGCCTTCAGCTGCCTGTGCCTTCACTTGGCTGTGACACGGACCTGCTTCCCTGGAGCAGCCCGATACCTCTGGCTGTGCCAGCAGGGAGCTCTGGGCAGCAGTGTCCCACCTCTGAGGGGACCTGCTGTGAGGGTGCTTTGTGCTCAGAGCTGCGTGTGACAATGGCCAGTGTCACCCCCAAGGCAGGGTCGGATGCCCTGGGAGGCAGGGAGCACTGGGGGCTGCTCAGAGGACCCGAGGCTCCTGCTGGCTGACTTTCCCAGGGAACAAGACGTGCCACCGCGCCCCTTATGTGCGTGTACATCTGACAGCTCCCGAGCCCCTCGGATGGTCTCGGCTGCCTGTGACAGCAGAGCTGTCACTGGTGCTGACAGGAGATGTTCCTGTGAAACGTGCAGCTGGGTGGGAGAGGGTGATGGGGAGCATCTCTGTGGAGGGACAAGGCAGCCTGCAAACCCCTGGGACAGGCACACGTGTGGCTCGCTCATGGGTGAAAGCCTGAGCGGGCGGTGACAACTTGGACATCAAACTTGGGTCAACCAGGAGACATAAATCCCGGTATTTGGGATAAGTGCAGGTAATTTGTTTTAAAGACAGACAAATCCCTTTCCTGGAGGTGCCTGCTTGTCGTGGTAGACGTTCCTCATCTCCAGGAGAGTTACTCCAGTTGAACAGATCCAGCCCTTTCAGGGAACACTGACTCTGGAGTTGATAATCACGGGGTTGGGGGATTTTTTTCCCTCACACTTGTTGGTGATTGCTTCTTCCTCCTCACTTTTGTGTTTATGCAGCCCCCCAGGCTTGGGAAGGACCATCTGCTGATTTGATTAATGGCCCTTTTCTGAAAAAGCAACAAAGACAAATGTCCTCCTGAACGTGGCAGAGAGAAATGGAGAAACAGGCTGGCTAATTTTCAGCCATTATTTTGGAACCCAAACTCCTTCCCATTATCAATTTAGCTATTATTTCAAAAACTAATTAATCTTCACTCAGGCAGGTCCAAGAGACCTCTGTTTAGATAATTAACAGCCCATGGATTATGAAAATTCCTGCTTTTGGATCCTACTGCAGTGCTTGCCTTTGAGAACACTCCCGCTATCATCCTGCTTACCAACTCCTTCCATCAATCCATCTTTTTTTTTGACAATCAAGAGCAAATAATTAGCCATGATGGATCTTGCTTGCTTTCTCCCAGCTCAGTTCCATTTTTTTTTTTTTTTAGTCCTTAAATGTTCTTCAACCAGGCAATTTTTGAGGTGGTTTTGCAGCTAATTACAGCCAAGCAGGGCAAATCACTGCTGCTGCCCAGAGGAGTTGGATTTGGCTTGCGGAGAAGCTGGGCTGTAAGGTGTGAAAAAGGAGATTCTAGAGGGATAGAGGTGGGATTTTTTTCCCCTTTTTCAGTCTTGCATGATGCAGTGTGAACTCACCCCATGTATTGCTGTGCCAGGCTGGGCTGACCTCCCTCGCCAGGGAATCCCGCCCTGGCCTCTCACTTGCCATCACAGCTCTGATCCTTTTGGATGGCGAGACATCCCCGGGCTGTCAGGGCTGTGGGAGAGCTCTGTGCAGCAAAGCAAAGGTGATGGGGTAGTACAAGCCCCGAGGCAGTGGTGGAGCAGGTCTGCATCCCATGCAGACCCTGAGCCATCCCCATCCATGCCCTGCATCGCTGGCCATGGGAAGCCAACACGGGCTGGCAGCGCCCACGGAGCGGTGCCAGTGCTTAATGAACCGGAATGCTGACCATGGATGATGGCACACTGCCCCCTGCACCCACCTGGGAATGCCACTCCTCCTCAGCAGTCTGGAGTTCCTCGCTTTTCTATGGAGGGCAAAGGAACTGGAGCGGTGAGGAGAGTCATAAAATGTCCCGAGTGGGAAGGGACCCACAAGGGTTATCGAGTTCAGCTGGTTTTTCAACTCTTGGCCTCTCAGCACTTTTTCTAACTGAGATGATTTTGAGGTTTTCCTCTTTCAATTTGGGGCCAACCCCTGTTCAGTTCACTGACCTTTGGGGTGAGACCGGGCAGGTGGGATGTGCTGGACCACCCCAATGCCCCGGGGACCTGCCTGTATCTGCCCTGCAGCCCTTGGCTGTGCTGACACCCCCCGCAAGCCAAGGGCATCCCTCATCCTTCTGCCTCTCCAGGTCCCTTTGTGTAGCTAAAATCCTCAAAGGGTGGTTTCAGAGCCCATGCCCCCCCCTGTGTCTCACACTGACACACGTGTGCCCTGTGTTTGTTCTGCAGGGAGGCTCTGAGGGGCTGATGCATCTCCCTCTCCCGCCCTCCCGCGCCGGCCAGGGGTTTATCTCCTCCAATTAACCAAGTGCTGATAGTGGGTTTAATAAGGCCCTGCCTATGAAAGATTACTAACGATTTCATTTCCAACGTGCTGTGAATTAGGAGGCAGCCTGCACAAGAATGCTGAGCGGGGACAGGCTTGGCGGCCAATTACTGTCCCCACCTCCCCCCACTGCCACCACTGCTGGTCGGGCCCCTAATTGCTCCCTGTCCTGATTGCATTTTGCTGGTGGTGGTGGTTCATCCACAGCTCTTGCCTGGCTCTTGGCAGCTGCTGCTCTCTCTGCCCCCCTCCACCTTTGTCAAGTTTATTAATGAAAACCTTATCTGTCTGCGCAGATAATGCCAGAAATAATTAGTACTCAGTGAGGTCTGTCGGGCTTCATTCCTCTCCCACCCGCCTGCCCTCATCTCCTTCCTATTTGCACTTTCCCAGGTGCTTGGTTAGTGCTGGGGATGGGGTTTTTTGGGGGGTTTAGACCTTTCTCACCCTCCGCAGTTTTCAGTCTTCCTGGCTGCATCTGCAGTCCCTGCTTAAAATTTGTAAGGGTGGGCTCGGTGTCTGTGCTCTCCATGAAAAGCACCCAGATCCTTGAGCAAAAGCAGTCCCACAGGGGGGTGGAACTAGATCATACTTAAGGTGCCTTCTAACCCATTCTGTGATTGTATGAAAATCATCTGAGTTTTCTTTGCTCAGGGCTCACCTGGGGAGCTGTAGCCAAGTGCACTGGATGGGTTCATTTTAAGGGGACCTGTCTGGACTGCAGGTCCCCCCTGGTCCTATCCCTGCTTGAAAGCAAGGGACAGCCCCATTTCTGCATCAGGGACCTGTCTGGAGCTCCTTTTTTTTTTTTATTATGTTTATATTCGTTGTTTCTCAGCTCAAATCTTTCAGCCTGATAAAGGATGACAGTGCTTCTCGAGTGCCTGGGATGGCATAAATAATTCCAGTGCTGAGAGCGAGATTTACAGTGATATAAATGTCAGGAGTGAGCCCAGTTTGTATTAATGGCCTTATTAGTTATGTTGCTGTAAAATACTGATACTCCAGTTGTTAAGCAGCCACGGTTTTGCTCTGCAGCATTAATTCAATAAATTGGGGCTTTTTGATATAAATCTTAGAGTCTGCTGAGCCCCATTAGAAAATTCTTCATGATATGTTGGAGATCTTCAAATGGCTTTGGCTGAGGTAGACCTGGGAATAAAAAAAGCTGCTTGGTGTGCAATGGTGGGGCAAAGATGACAAGTTCCATGCCTGGGTTGCAGCTGCAGCACCTCCTGTGGGATGGGGTTGTGGGGCAGGGTGGGTGTCACACAAGTACCCTGGTCTCAAAGGCAGCCTGGCCCTGGCAGGTCTCCTTGCCAAGCAGTAATTGGGGTGGGTTTGGGGTTTTCAGCCATCAGCTGTGAAAATGGCATCTCAAGCTGCATCCCAGAGTCAGGTCTGGATGTCTCCCCTGAGCCGAAGGTTGACTTGGCTCCATCCTCAACCTCTGGCTCGCCAAGGCATTGAGAGCAGCTCCCTGGAGGAGAGGGGAAGGGAGAGAAGGCTGAGGCTGGGGGAGAGTGACACTGTCTGGAGGGAGGAGATGCCCACAGACCTGCTCTGATCCCTCTCTGTACCCTCCCCTGCAGTGTCCCTGTCACCGCCTCCGCTTCGCTGCTGTCACCTCCTTCAGCTGGTTAATCCGGAGGTGAGCTGACAGCCGGGACATCTCTCCTTGTCTGACCCACAGCCCCGAGGTGTCCATCCTCCCCTGCTCCTGCCGGGTTCCCAGCCTCCTCCCAGCCCCTGTAAGAGGTGCCGGTGCCGTCCCCATCCCGCCTGTCCCTTCGCCCTGTGCCGGAGCCGCTGCTCCTCCCAAGGCTCTTTTGCAACTCTGCAAACTTTCCAGCAGCAGGGACAGGGACAGGGGGAGGGGGGCGGGGGGAAAGTGCCACGATAATTGAAAATAAATGATGCATTATATGAAATAAATGTTCTGGTGCAGCCAGCTTGCCGCTGCGGGTTTGGGTTTATTTATTTTTTTTTCTTCCTAGAGTTTAGAGGTGCCTGGGAAAAGCAGGGTTGGCAGGAAAGGAACGGCACCCAGGGGATGTCAGCACCAGATGGGAGTCCAGAGCAGGAAGGGCAGCATCCCAAGCAGGATAGGCTGTGTCCAAGGTACCTGGGCTCAGTGCCCAGCCAGGACATGTAAGATCAGGATGAGGGAATAACAGGGAACCTTCAGGGTCCCTTCTCCTCTTGCCCCTGCTTGCATTTGAGGATGTCCCAGGTCTGATACAGTATCTGTATATTTAATGTCCATCCTCAGGCTATGAACCTTCTGCCCCAGGACCTGCCCGACCACCAGTTCTGTCCCACCATAACCCATCTTCTGTGGGGTCACCACCCATTGCCTTGGTGGGCACTTGGGTTGAGCAACAGCGACCAGAGCTCTGCTGCCCTGCCTCAGGTTAGCACAGGTAAAGCAAACAGACCTTCTGCCCCAGCTGAGTTTGCTTTGAAATATTCCTCTGGTGAGGATTAACTCCTGACACTGCTATTTGTTATGGGAAGAGGCTGCAATTTCCTGGGAGATGTTGATTTAACCAGGAACATGAAGCTTTCTCCCACCTCAGATCCCCCACATCACTGACTGACCATGTCGTGGTTCTTATGCCTTGATAAGACTTATCCTGGATTATTATTTAGCTACTAATTAGTCTTGAGAGTGATGTAAAGGCTTTGAACTGCTGTTTGAAGATTTGAGTGGATGATTTTTGCTCTTGTCAAAGAAGGAGGGATTTGGAGGTGAGATCCCAGCTCTGAATGACATTAAGTTGCTCTCCCTTGGCAGGTGGGAATGGCTCCTGACTTCCTCTTCTGCCAGGACCTGCAGGGCCCCTGCAAGACAAATCCCCTTGGAAATCAGGAGCACAATGGTGCTTGGGAGGGATGCCAGACACTGCCTGGGGGTGGGATACTCCCTGGAGAGTATCTCCAACAGGAACGTCCCTGTGGGTCTGTGAGGTTTGGAGTTACCAGCCCAGTTCTCTTCTTCTCCAGCAAGCATTTTCCCTGATATATCTTGGTGCTTATGGATTCATCACAGCGCTGAGTGACTGCTCAGATGCCTCATTAATCACTGCTGATGATGGCCTGGCAGAGCCATGATGCTGAGGTCCTGACCACTGCTGCTTCCCCAGCCAGGGATATTTTGCAGACGCTGCTCCCTGAAAACTCCAGCTGAAAACTGGGAAGGAACTGTGTCCCCCTCGGGGTTAAAGCCTGCGGAAGATGCTCCTTCTCCATGCCAGCCTCTTGTTCCTGCCTGTGGGGCACGCAGTGAGTTATGATCAGCCCTTGTGAACCTGCATCTTTTTAAAACACGTTTTTCCCTTCTCCGTGTTCGTCAGGATCAAGGGCAGCTCCGTGGTGGGTTGATCTGCTGCCGCATTGATTCGGCAAAGGCTGGGGGTGAAAGCCCCACAGCCTCCAGATGAGGCCATAGAGCTTTTTAGGATTGAGTTTTCCCAAATTCTGTCCATCACGAACAGAACAAAACACCCTCAGCCCGGAGCAGCTTGGAGCTGGAGGCGGCTGACATGGGCGTCAGCATCGATCATGGGCTGCTGGGCGAGACCCGACTGAAACCCCACCAGTGTCAGGAGGCAGCTCCCTCCCTCCTGGCTCCCGAGGGCTGGGCTGAGAAGGAAAACCAGCCCGATTAGGAAGCGATCGTTTGACATCTGCTGTCAGGCTCCTGACACCCGTCACCGCCAGTAACGGCCCCAGCAGAAAGCCTGGTGGACCTCAGCCTGTTTCAGTCTTAATCTGACCTGGTTTTGTGATGTTGTGAAAACATCATCATCCACCACAGCCGGGGGGTGTGGGGAGGGGAGGAGAGGTTAAACTCCTCCCTCACCCTCCGCCGCTCCCCCGCCACCGCTTTATCTCTCCGGAAGCTGCATTCGAGTACAATTCACTTTGTTATTAATTTCTTTTACACAGAGGCTTTTTAAGTGCCTGGGAACAGGGGCTGGTGTCACGGAGACGCTGTACAGCCCGGCAGCTGTAGTGCTTAAGTGCAGTTTAAATAGCCAGCTCATTGAAGGGCAACAGGCAGAGAGCTGAGAGCCTGCCAGAGCAGCAGCCTCACGCGTGTCTGTATGAGCAGACCCCATGGAGATGGTTTTGGAGAGCAGGGCTTCTTCCTCAGCAGCTGCCAGAGCTGGATCAGGGATGGGATTGCATTCCCCTTGCACCCCCACGGAGCTCTGCTGCCCCAAGGATTTGGTGAACCCCAGGGATGGTCCAGCTCACTGACATGGGCAGATCAGGGCTGTGTGGCAATGGCCTGGGGGTGTCCCTTCACCAGGCTCTTGGTGAGCCCAGGTGCCTCAGTGCCCACTGGAGGAGCATCTGCACTGCTGTGCTGACCCTTCCCTGTTTGCATGGATCCTGTGTGCCTGCAATCCCCAGGAAAACCACCCCCACAAGGCTGCATTCCCAGCTGAAGAAAGGCTGGTGGAGGGGCTGGCAGCCTAAGGAACCCTGGGTGGGGATGCTGAGGTGCCCCAAGGTGCCACTGTCACCCCCCAGCCCATCCTGCCATGGCACATGCTGGCTCTGAGGACTGGATGTACTGGGACTCTTCTTTTGGGTCTTATTTGCTTTTGCTCTGTTAGAAAAATTATATTGCAAACTCTAATAAATGAGGTTTAATCAAACCCAGCCAGCCAGCACTGATGGAATCTTGGCAGCAGAGGAAAATATTGCATTTTTGTTTATTTATCTCCCCCTGTGCTCCTGTGGAGATGTCCTGACTCTCATATGGGGGCTCCTCGTGCTTGGTGGCACTGTAGGGCACAAGCCAGACATGGGGCCACCACAGTGGGGCTGTTGCTGGCCCATCTGCTCCCAGCCCCTCTCCATGACCAGGCATCCCAGTAGCAGCAGTGGGACTGGCCTCCTGCCACACCTCTCCTCAGCCTCTTTCTTTTTAGGAAGAGGGTCTTACTTGGTACCCCCAGTCCAGGAGCTGGCATTAGGCTTAAGCCCTCCATCCCAGGTTTTCTGTCATCCACAACAGCACCAGGCTCTGGTCTTAGGACATCTCCAGGTTTTAAGATCTCTGCCTGAATCTTAGGCATCACGTGGTGGGGAGGTTGAGCATCTCCCCAGCTGGGAATAGCCCTGGCAAGGGTGGGAGTGGGGACAAAACCATTAGGCTTCACTAGCTCTAAATAAGGGACAAAGCAGCCCCATATCCAGCCAGTTGATATGGCTGGGAATGAGGGGAGACTCCACCTTTTCCCTGTGCATCAGGGCCCTGGAAACACACCGGGTTCCAGCGCGGGACCAGCTGCTCCTGGAGACGCGGCTCCGCCGCCGCCTTTCTCCAGATGGCTTTTCTCAATGAAGCCTCTCCCAGAAATAGCTGCATACTCTGAGCAGCCAGCTCTGCAAATAGCTCTTCTCTGGAAACAGAGGAGGCAGCACAGTCAGAGCATCGTCCCCTGTGTCCCTTCTGTGCTCCTGAGTGCCTCGGGACTGACTCCAGTGTGCAGAAACCCTCCTTACCCCGGGACACCTCTGCCACCTGGGAGGTGGGGATGTGCTGAGATCCTCTGTGTCCAGGCTAGAATCCCTGGCTTTGCTGCAGGAGCTGTCTGGCTGCTCACTCAGCCCTGTGCACTCCCACATCCCTGCAGGGAAGGATGGCTGGTGGCTTCTGGGGCAGGGCAGGTGGCCCAAGGGACACAGCACATGGCCCCACTGCCACGGTGGCCTCACACCAACCCCCAGCTGCTGCATTGCCTTATGGCCCTTCCTATATGTTTATTGTGCCAACGTAAAATGTGGGAATACAATTCTTTCTGTGGGTTTAACTGATTTATTAATAGTCTATAATGTCAGTAATAGCTCACCAATAAATCTGGTCCTAAGAATTTATGGGGCAAATATTCCAACGCCATATTAAAGACAATTCATAAATGCCTGTAAGTACCAGCTGGGTGGCAGCAGGGGAGGGAGAGTTGACAATGGCTTCCAATGGTTTCCACGTGGAGCCTCCAAAATCTTTGGGAAGCAAATTATTTCAGGGACTGTCTCTTCCAACCAGGAGGTGCCTGTGGCCCCTGCTGTGCACTGTGCGGGCACTGAGCCCAGGGTGGTTGTCATCACCACCCAGAGCCACCACCACACTCCCATTCCTGTGGGCTCCCAGCCCCACTCTGCACCCTCCTCAGGGACCCCACAATCTGCCATCACCTCGTGCCCAGCCCAGGGTGATGGTATTTACTGCTGAAGTGTGCTGAGTGTAATTGCTAATCAGATACAGGCAATCAATCCACGCTCCCGCCAGGGAGGGGCTGCTTCCCTGCTGAAGGTGACTCCTGCGGGAATTCAGATTTAAAAATAAAGGCGATAGTCATCAAGAGTTCATTAAATTGGCATCAGGCTCATTTGCACTCGGTGGGGGGATGAGGCAGAGGGTGTATCTGCTGCCTCCCCTGCCCTCGTTCCATGGTGTCCGCAGGAGATGCTTCCAGTGGGATGAGGCTGCTGGGATCCCTCCCTGATTTACTCCTCCTGTCCCGGTGCTGCTGCAGTCATGAGTCAACAGTGCGGTATATTTAAATGCAAACCACCATTATCCGTCATTAAAAGCTCTGTCATCACCCACACCGCACAGAGGGAGCTGCTGTGCCGTTCAGCTCCAGTGACACGCGGCTTCCCTGCCCTCCTGCAGCCGCGGGGATGTGCCTCGGCCACACCGGGTGCCCGGGGTGGGCAAGGGCTCTGCCGGGTGAGGTGGCTGACATCCGATTTTCCCTTGGTGGTGGCCTCAGATCAGGGAGGGGAAGTGCACCGGGGTGCTGTGGTGCAGGAGGGATGCAGGGACAGGCACCGCACATGGCAGGGATGCTCCAGGATGGACTGAGCCCCCGGAGCAGGTGAGCCTTGAGGGGGCTTTGCAGACCGACAACCTGTTGTTCCCAAAGATGGACAATCCCAGCAGAGCCCAGGTGCTGTTTCTGTCAGGGTTTCCCCTCCTTGAGACCAAGCACAGGCAGGAGAGTGATGCCTGGAATGGGGCCATGGTCTGCCAGCTGCCCCATGTCCTCCATCATCTGGCAGGGACATGGGATGGCTGCAAAATCACCCCACAGCATTGCTTCCTGGTTTGTACCCTGGTCCTGGGGTGTTCGTGTTTCCTCTCCATGAGCCCAGCAGGATGCAGTCCCTGTGCTCCTCATGAAATCTCAGCAAGAGCAGAGCTGGTGTTTCCTGTAACTCTCAGCGATTCACCATCCCCAGGATTTGGAAACACTCTCTCTCAGAGGAGGGAAGCAAGCGAGGCAGAGCAGCTTTCTTTGGTAGTGGTGTTGATTCACAGCTCGTAATTTAATTAAGAAAGAGACGAGATCAAAAGGGGACGGTATTAAAAAATAAATCAGGTGGAGGGAGTGGAGCTCCTTCCTTTAATTACAGCGTGGATTTGTAACAGCGAGAGACTCCATCAATCACAAAGGAAAGAAAAGGTGTCAAGTGGAGAGACACGTTCCTGGGTTAATTACTGCTAACGGGGAGGAGATGATTGAGCTGGGTGTCAGAGAGCCGGTGCATCCCGGCGGCACAAAACCCCTCCAATATTCATAGTGATGCTGGAAGAGCCTGGTGGGTGCAGCCCAGGATCCTCTGGATGCTGGGCAGTGATGGTGGGATGGGTGGGCTGAGGGCTGTGGGGGCAAACAGCACACAGCTGGGTCCGGACGTGGCCTTGGGCAGTGACAACCATGGTGATCCTGGTTTTGGGGGCCGCGGGCTGTGCCGTCGGCAGCGCCGTCAGGGACAGGGGTCGGGCTGGCAGCAGCCTGGCTTGAGGAATAATTAATTCTCCTTTGATCATCTGCTGTGTAAATCAGTGGCCAGGAGTTAATCATGCATATGAAACGAATCCTTCTCCTGCCTTAATGAGCGCTGAATCGTGACCAGCATCTGTTTACTCCTGACACTTTCATCTTCTTGACAGTCCGAACAATTAATTGTTTCCAATAATCTCCTTTTTATTCTATTAAAAAAAAATAAATATATATATCTGAGAGCAAGCAGCCCTCCGCTCTGCACTCCTGCTCACAGCCTCATCCCCTCTTTGTTTTTTTAGTCTCGGGCAAGGATTTGTCTCTGGGAGCGATGCGAGGGCTCTGCAGGCAGCCCGTGAGCCCGGGGAGGAGCGAGCTCTCCACTCTCCCAGTGAGGGTGATGCCGGTGGCAGGACTCCTTCCTCCCCAGCCGGGTCTGAGGCTGGGCTTTACACAGTTAACAGCAAACAACGAGCCGGTTTGAATACGGGAGCGGTTCCGCCTCCATCTACCTGGAACAAACCGCAATTAATCCACCGGTTGCGCCGCCAACGCAGTGCTGTAATTGGATTAATTAGAGCAGAGCTGGCGGCCGCGCTGGGGAGGTCTGGCCCTGGCTGCAGCCTCCCCCAGAGGCGGGATCCATGGGATCTGTGCCCGCCGGGCGCTGGACCAGCGTCACCAGGGGATGCCGGGGCATTGCTCTCCCGGCCGTGGGTGCTGGAGCTGGATGATGGCTGTTGGAAACGACCTGCCTGCTAATTGGAGTTGATGAGGCATGGCTTGGTTAACGGGGCTTGTAAGAGGCAGCAGGAGCAGAGGGGACTGTGAGTCAGACAAGAGGACCCAAAGGAGGAGCCGAGGGGGTGTTTAGGCAGGTGGGGGACAGGGTGGCCTTCCCCATCACCCTTGGCTGTCTGAGGGGCCCTGGATCGTGCCCACCAGCCCTCGGTCACCTCTGCCCCACATTTTGGGGAGAAGTATGGAGGGAGGTGAGGGTGGGCTGGGAGTCCTGCAGGAAGGCTGACTCTATCATGCTGCCCCACTGCTACTGCAGTCTCTGCTGAGTGTCAGGAAGATGAGATCCCATGTTCCTGCTGCCCCAGGTGGCCACTCAGGCTTACTCTCCAGTTCAGACACACCACTGTCAATGTGGTCACTCATCTGGATAGACAGACAGACAGACATTCTCTCTAGACCTCACCGGAACCCAGAGAGCTGAAGGAGCCTGTGACACCCCCCCCCAAGTTTGTGCTCTGGGGTCAGATCCTTCACATCCTCCTGGAGTCTGTGCCATCAACTCAGCTCCTCGGCTGCCCTTGGGAAATACCCATTAAATATATATATGTGTATAGGTACATATATATATATATATTTATAAGTATTAGAAAAAGCTTTCTGGGGACTCTGTGCCAAGCTCACTACCCATCTGCCTGGAGGAATGGTGAGAGGCACTTGGGGGGGCTCTGCAGGGACAGAGTGCCCCTAGGCACAAGGAGCATCCCCAAAGGCTGTGAGATGATGTCAGCCCTGTTCTCACTGACCTAAATTGGGTCTAACCTGGCTCAGCTGGAAACCAGTGGCCACAGGGGATTTAATGCAATTGCCTAAACGAACTAAAGAAGCCCTTGGGAAAGCTGGCAGTTCCCTGCAGGAGCAGCTGAGCTGGCTGGTGGTCATTTTGAATCCCTCTAAGCTATCCTGGGTGGAGCAAGGCCATCTTCAGCTATCAGAGGTAAAAACCAACTCCAGACTGCTGAGAACAGGCTCTGCACCCTAAACCACGTGGGACCCAAGGCTGTGGGACTCTATGGCTGCTGAAGGGAGCTGGGACCCAGCAGTGCAGCTCAGGATGCTACAGAGGTGATGCCAGTGGCCATGACCCAGCCTTTAGGTACTCTGTTCCTCCTTTACCCAAAAGGAAGAACAAAATCCCACCAGCTCCTTCATTATCAAAAAAAAAAAAAAAATAGGTTTTTTTTCCTGAGAATAATCAGCTTCCCCAAGAGGCAGACTCAGCATTATCCAGGAAACTGGGGGCTGAGGAGATGGCTCAGGAAGAACATCACAGTTCCTGCAAGAGGAGATGGGGGTCCCTGGACAAGTGGGAAGGGTTTGCCACAGCCTCGGCCTCATCCAAGCTCTCAGCCACGGACAACAGGGAAGAGCATCTCTCCAAAAGCTGGGCACAACTCGATGCCCCCAACTGCTCTGGAGCCCGTGGGAGGTGTGGAGCCCTCACATCACCCCAGACAGCAAATCCTGCAGTCCTCGGGGATCTGCCATGACCTTTTGGCGAGCTCCAGGAGCCGGCGGCTCTTGATCCGGCCTGCAAACCAGCTCCAACAGTGACAGCAAGGTCAGTGAGATTTGGGGCCCCTGGACACGTCCCTTGTCACATCAGTTCCTGCAGCGCACTTGGCTGTAATTTAGCCCGGTTTAATTGTGCTTGAATTAGCCACAAATGGCACAAATGCTGCAGCTGCGGCTGCGCTCGAAAATATATAAAATTACAGCACAGTAAAACATTTTCACATTTCATTAGTGCGTCTTAATGGGAAGTGTCTGCTCCCCAAACTCTCCCGTTTGCTCTCTGGAGCACTAAAGTTTACACATTAGGAGTTGTGCTGCCCATTAACGCTGCGAAATGCTCCGTGTGTTTTGCAGGAGCAGCTCTGCTCCGCCGGGATGGGAAGCCTAAAATTTAGGAGACTGGGTGCTCTCCTGAGGCACCCCCAAGTGGGTGAGGGGAGGGAGCTGTGCAGAAAGCAGAAAGCATCCCACACCCCAGGAGGAGCACGAGAGCCCCTTTCCCAGGGTGGTGTGGCTTTATCAAAGCTCCAGCTTTCTCCCAGGCAGGGCAATGCCTCCGATCCAAATCAGGAAGCTTTTGCAGCGGAAGCAGTGTTTCAGCAGAAGCCTATTTAACGCTTAGGCTGACGCCCTCAAGTGCTTTATTTTAAAGCATTTCTGTTCCTCTCCATTATCAGTAATAGTCTATAAAAGCCGGAACGCAGCACTTTGCTCCCTCCTGCTCCATCCCCCCATGGTGTGGGCAGCCCTGCATGGCAGGGGCGAAGGAGGCAGAACTGGGCTCCCCTGTCCACAGCTCCCACTGCCCCAGCGCAATAATCCCGAGGGGAAAAATCCAGGGGATAAAAAAACTCAGTAAGAGGTGGTTGCAGGAGGTCAAACCACCCGTCCCATCAGTGTTCCCCAGGCAGGTTTGGTTAAATAGCTTTGGATTTCTGGCCAGATCTGTGTTTCTTGACAGCATCTTTGCCATTTCCGGTGGGCTCGGGGTAGAGGGCTCACGGTGTGAAAGGAGGTTTGGAGTCTGGGGTTTTAAAGCTCGGGCAGTTTGGGGGAATCGAACCTTCTCCTGCCCCTGACTTGGCTCGTGGGTTCAGGGCAGGGAGGTGCTGGAGGAGCAGGCAGCAGGACCTGGCCCTGCCAGGCTGGCACCAACACCCGGAGTGAGCCAGGACTGGAAACATCCCAGTGCCAGTTTGGAGGAGGATGTGCATCACAGGTCTGACCTGTCCCACCCCTCCCAAGCTGGAAACAAAAGCCCAGTGCCTTCCTGCTCTGCAGCCCAAACCTGTGCTGAGCATCCCCAAACCCCCTCCTCCAGCCAGCCCGAGCTGGAGGCTGGGATCCGACCGAGCTGCCTCTGCTCCATTAACCAGTAATTACCCCAAAAGGCAGCGGCACTGTTTGTGTGATTGGAGGCTGCTGATTGCCAGCGGGGCAGGCAGTGGGAGGAGGGCAGCCCCGCATTTCACCCTCCTCACCTCCCGGGCACATCTGGGACCCTCTGCCTGCGGTCGGGGGCTGCCTGTTCCTCCCGCAGCCCAGCGGGAGGATTTACTCCCTTTGCTCCTGGTCCGGCGAGCCAGGCCCTGCCTCTGCTGCCCGGACACACGTGGCCACGGGCTCTGTCCCCCACTGTCCCCCTCTGCCAGCTGCGTCTGACCTTTGGGCAGTGGCTGCGCAGCTCTGCCGCATGGTCCCCGGGGGCCGGTTCGCCGCCGCGGCCGCTCAGAGGGGAAAAATCACATTTGCAGCTCCATCCCTCCATCCCCCTCCCCGGTCTGGATCTTTTTTAGAGCCAAAGGAAAGAAAAGGCCGTGGTCTGGCTTCCCTGCCTCCCTCTCCTCCTGCCCTTTCGTTCTGCCCTTCCCGGCAGCTGCAAATGGCTTTGCCTGCGAACGCTCGCACTCATCTGTCCCTGCGCCTTTTCATCTTGCACTGCCCCCTAAATACCGGAGCTAGACGGCTTTGGTAGGTGAGCAGGGAGGGAAAAGGGCTTTCGCTGGAGCAGACATGTGGACAGGTGAGCTACAGAGGCCCCTCCTGCCGACAGAGAAACCGGCTGCTTCCACTCAGGCCGGCACAGAAGCCAGGGAGAGACACCTGGCACTGGCGAGGGGGACAAAGGGGCTCGGCAGGTCCTCAGTGTCCATGTGGAGATGATGGAGAGGCATCCAGTGTCCATGTGGAGATCATGGAGAGGCATGCTGGGTCCACCGTGAGGCATCCTGGGGGTGACACCCCACTCTGGTGCTGTTCCCATTGTGGTTTTTCACACCCAAACCCCGCAGGTTTCCCTCCTTCCTCAACAAGGGCTGCACAGCCCTCTCATGCCACGTCCAGTAGCCTGAAGCTTTCGAGCCAGGCTCTGATGAATGATCTTGTCAGCAATGGATGCACTCAAGTGCCCACAGCCTCAGTGCTCTTCAAGGAAAGCTGCAGCTCCACTTCCCAGCCTCTCCCTTATTTATTGCCTGGAGAGACACGGGGTGGGGAGATGGAGGGAAGGGACAGAGAGGTCACTGCCAGCATCCTGTGCCCCAGGGGCCAGCACAGCTTTGCAGCTGCCCCAGGGCTGTGGGTTCTCCCAGGTTTCCTGTGGGTGAAAATGGCTTTTCCACGAGTGGAGAAAGGAAGGACAAAAAAACATTTTTGGCAAGGGCCTCGACCTTGGATGCACCTGGATATGGGGGCAGATAGAGTGGGAAATTTGGGTGCTGGGCTCTGCCCAGGGCTGCACAGGCTGCAGGGACAACTGGGAGCCTTTGAGTGGTGGGGAAGAGCCATAAAACAGATATTTCCCATTAGAAAGATGGTGAATTCTCTCTTGCAACAATTTGATTCTGAAAATTGCATTTACAGGGCTAAAGATTCTTCAGTGGCAGCATGGGGCCTCTCGGCCACCTGCCACCATCCAAGGGTTTTTCCCAGCTGGGCACATGGTACACATTGTCTCATGGTCACTGCTGCTTCCCCACTCTGCAGCCCACTCCATGCCACCTTTCTTGGGAAAACCAGCTTGGATCCAGCCCCACTGGAGCATCCCCTGGCCCCTTCACCTTGTTAGCCCCATGGCCAGACTGGCTCAGCATCCACCCACATCTGCCACGGCATCCGAAGTGGAGCTGTGCATCACCTTGCAGGTTCACATCTCAGTTGCAAAGGTTATTTTAAGTGAGGAGCCCTTCTTCCTCCTCCTCCCTGGCTGAAGCAGGCAGTGTGTTGCAGCAGGCAGTGGAGGGGCCCCCCTCCTGCCAGGCAGGGCTGGCTGAGTCAAGGGAATAATTGGTAGGTGCTTCTGGAGTGCCATGAGCAGAGGGCACTCGCAGCCTTTGTTTATTGACTCTTGATGATAATGAATACTTCCAGAGATAATTATTGATTTTCTGCATTTGCAGTAAACCTGTTTGGCTGGGGAATGGGCAGAGCAGTACCATGCCAATGGCACGTGGAGGTGGGAATGGGGCAGACTGGGCAAAAACAGGCTCTGGCTCTTCCCGTTGCATACAAGCCAAATAAGAAAAAAAAAAATTCAACATTTATAGAAAAATATTTGTACAGCTCCAGGACAAGCCCGGCTTTCTTCTCTCTACTAGGGGGAACAGATTAAAATTTAATCCTAATTAAACACATTTTCTCCTTTCCCTCTCCTCAGGTACCTCCTGCACATACACAGCTTCATCCTGCTGATCCCTTCTTCCCCTGGCCCTGAGCTCATCCTCCTCAACAGCAGCCAAACACCCACAGTGGGTGTTCACCAGAGCAGGGACCCCTCTCTTCTCTCCATACCCCCAAAATCAAAGCCTGGGCGTAGGAGGGGATGAGGTGATGGGGCCCTTTAAATGTGGCAGAGGATAAAACAGGAAGAGGGATAGCTGGAGTTTCCTGAGCATTCCCACCTATCCCTGAGCCAAGTAGGTCCCATTCACATTTCTCATGGGGTTTTGACCCTGAAAGGGGCTTTGTGGGGCAAGGGGATCCTGGGCATTTAATTGTGGGGTGCAGGAAAAAAACCCAACAAATAAAATCTTCTTCATTGAGCTAAACTTTACCAAGGTGGTTGTAGGGCTGCAGAGCTGGGTGCAGCAAGTGGGGCTGGGGGCCAGCAGCCTTGGGAAGAGCCTGGTTTGCAGACCCCCATGCAGAAGGGGGAAGCCCAGGCTCAGCCCTTTGTGTCACTAAACCACCCCCCCACCCCCAAAAAAACAGAAGAAGAGCGCTCTAAGGAAGAGAGGTTTTACGTTTTGTATTATTTATATTTTATTTTATACTTTTATATTATTTATATTTTATTTTATACTTTTATATTTTATTTATTCATTTTGCCTTGGAGAAAGTTGTGCAGTTATCCTCCAATTCCCAGTTTCCCTGTTCCCATCCCAGAACTCGCTCTCTCTGCTACAGTTTATTGCACACATTTGGGTGCAAATGTTTGAACCTGGCAGAGACCCACGT
Organism: Manacus vitellinus; assembly: GCF_001715985.3. Lineage (NCBI taxonomy): Eukaryota > Metazoa > Chordata > Aves > Passeriformes > Pipridae > Manacus > Manacus vitellinus. The sequence goes on along the minus strand of NW_021940671.1, from coordinate 1,901,786 downwards.
TACCACTGGGGCTGTAAATAACCTGGAGTGGCATTTATGGCAGTCCTACAGGGTGGGTAACCCGCAGCTGTGTGCTGCTGGCAAACAGTGGTCCCACAGGGTGGGCAGCACCTGCAAGGGCTCTGGGGATGCTGCAGCCCTGACCACCCCCATGGCACCAGCCCCACAGGTCCCTGCAGGACCACTGGCAATGCCATGGGTTAATAGACACACTGGAAACACACAGCATTGTTTCTGCTTATGATGTAGTGCCTTTTCTGGGTATCTTGTAATGCTTTCTCAGGCTGTTTATTTATGAGACAATTTATTACAGTGCAGTTATTCTATAGCAGTGAAGTCTATTCCTGGGAGCCTCCGTTAACCCAGCCAATTGCTTAATTGGCTCACTGATGTCTCCACAAGGTACGCCAGGAGAGAGGGCGCTTGTAACGATCGGAGCCTCCCTCCTGCCCACACACCACCCGTGCTGCTAATTTAATAGTGCAAACATTCATTATTCCTTTTATTTGGGAGTTAACGTTCGGGCGATTAGAGCAGTGGAAGGGGTGAAATGCCCTGGAGTGCCACGAGGACTCTGGTCGCAGCTGGGAGTGGTTGGACTCATCTTGCAAAGCTCAGGGGATGCTGATGCCTTGCAGGGTACTTGGTTAATGAGCCACAAGGGGAGGGTTCGGGCTGACAGTGCCAGTGAGGCTCCTGCCTGACCCCCACCCCACAACTAGGTCATTCACCAGCAAATCAGAGACCAGGGCATGTGTGTACTCACACCTGATCTCTCTTTGGTGAGCTTAATGTGCTCTGAAGGGAAAGAGGTTCCTAATGAACGGGCTGTGTGCTACAGGAATGACTGGAAGGGCCACAGGAAAACCAAGCTTTGATTTGCTTGGGTGGGGAGTCCCTGTCCCTGCCCAACTGCTGCAGAAGAGTGATGGCCCAGTGGTGGCTGTTCTGGGGAGGTGGGTGCCTGCTGTGTCTGCCACGGGTGCTGTCTGTGCCCTCTCCAGCCTTGTTTTCACAGTGTAGCTGATCTAGACCTCTCAAGCCCTTTCCCCTGCTCCCTCTGCTCTTTCCTGGCAGTGACAGTCCCTGGAGGGCCCCTACTCCGACACTTCCTGCCCATGGCACGTACAGTGTGCCCCGGGCCAGAGCAGAGCTGTAGCTCCCAACCGGCCTTTCCCAGCCGTTGCCCTTGGGCAGCTTCCCGGGGGGAGCAGCCTCCCAGTGAGCATCTCTCCGCTGTGCATGAATGTCGTCCTTCCCTATCAGGCTTTTAGGCAATGTCTGGCAGAGCTGACAGCGTTTCTATAAGCCCTGCTGGATCCGTGCCTGCTCCCACTGCCACCACTTCCCCAGGATCCGTCTCCAGCCGTCCGTGGCCTCTCGGCACAAATCCCGCCGGCGCTGTCCAGCGCGTGCCACCGAGGCTCTGGCTTTGCGAGCCTGTGTGGGGACACAGCTCGGGGCTGTCTGACCCTGGGTATCAGTGGGACAGAGCCCTGGCACTGGGAGCAGGAAGCAAAACGGGGCAGGGAAGGAGGAGTTAGCAAACAACGCTGCCAGAACAAGCCTTCTGCTAATTTTGTATTTATCGCAAAGAAGCGATTAAGTTTCCCTGTGATTTTCCTTCTTCTCCAGCTCCCACTGCCTATTGTTCTGGGCTCCATTATCCCCCCGCCGCTTACATAAACGTATCATGCGGGTTTCTGAGGCACAATAGAGAGAGTCTCATTCATCCAAGGTCACCAGCTTTTACTTGTGCTTCAAAGCATCTGGTAGAAGAAGCATTTTCTCCTAAAGACGTTTTTATTGTACTCGGCGCAGGGGCTGAGGAAAATCTCGCAGCACTGCACTTGCACCGCCCCAGCCCTTCTTCCCTTCCTGTGCACCCAGTCCCGGCGGGTCAAATCCTGCCTTGGAAGGTGAGGAATTGTTTTCTGTGCTGGTTGGGACCCTGCTGTGGGATTCCCCAGCCTGCAGCTCCATTCCAGATAAATGGGAAGGGATGGGGAGAGGGAGGTAAAAAAGAGGTTGTCTTCCAAAATCTTTCCCATATGGGTCCCGGTGTGGACAGAGAGGTCTCCACGGCCTCCTGCTGCTTTCTCCCCCAGCTCTTGACTCCAGGCTCTCCCCTGTGCCTGGCTGGGACTGGGCAAACACAAAGGTTATTGGTAACCTCTGTGGGGGGACAGGGACTTGCTCTGCCCTGGAGGGTTTGTGCCCCGCAAAGGGCAAAGTGCAGGGGTGGCCGCCATCCAGCAGCGAGCTGGAGGTGTCTCCTGTGCTGGGGAACGTAATGATGGGATGACACAAGGACAGTCCCGGGGGCTGTGCGGGGGTGGGAGCCCCCCAGAGCCACCTGGTCGGGGCGAGCAGCGAGGCGGCCCGTGGGTGGCGGCGGGGAGGGAGCCCTCGGGAAAAAAGGCCGGGGGAGGGGGCCCCCCCGCCCCCCCCCGGGGGGGGGGTTTCCCCGGAGCCGCCCCCTCCCCTCCCCGGGCCGGGCTCGGCGCGCCCTCCGGGCGCTAGCTGCGGCGGGGGCGGTGCCGGGGAGGGGACGGCGGCGGGTCCGCCCCTCTGCCGCCCCGCCGGCAAACAACAAAAGGGAAGGCGGGGGGCGGCCGGGGCAAGCATTCCCGCAGCCGGGCCGGGCCGCGGGCCGAGCCGAGCGGGGCCGGGCCGGCGGCGCGGGGGATGTAAGCGCTCACACCGGGACAGCGGAACGGGGCCGCCCGCGGTGCCGGGGGCCCGGGGGGCCCATGGCCGGCGTGCAGACAGGCGAGAGAAGCAGCTCTTCGAGAAGTTCTGGCGAGGCACCTTTAAAGCCGTGGCCATGCCGCGACCCGAGAGCATCATCGTGGCCAGTATCACCGCCCGCAAGCCGCTGCCCAGGTAAGGGATGCGGGGGCACGGGATGGGGGGGCTCTGCTGGACCCCGCGACCCAGCCCCCTCCACAACATCAGGAGGGTTCTGAATGTCTCCCTACCGAGCCAGCTAGTGGCTGGACGACCCGGGGGATCCTCTCCATGCCCGGGGCAAGGGGATGCTGGCTGGCTGAGCCCCCTCCCCAGGCAGGTGCTGTGCTCTGGAGCAGGGCAGGTTTGGGAAACTTTGGTGGTGCTTGGAGTCCAGGAGCTGACTGCTACACACCAAGGGGAGCACAGTGAGGGTATGGAAAGTTCTAGCTGGGCTATGGAGGGAGGACAGTGGTGGGGGGCATCAGCCAGAAAGTGTGGCCAGCTCCATCCCTGCCGAGCAAAGCCCTGGGGTGTATGTCCTGCTGGTCATCTTGTCTCTGTGTCACTACTCCTTCATCAGGGAAGGTGAAGCCTGGGATGGGGAACAGCCCCTCTTCAGCTGGACCCTGCCTTGTCACGGAGGGGAGGCTGATACCCCCCAGGGATGTGCAGCCCAAGGAGCCTGGTCACTGCCATGGACCGGGGCAGCTCTGGGGCTGGTGTCCCCCTGGTCCCACAGCCAAGCAGCCTTGGCTTTGCACATCTGGTGCCTGCCCTGTCCTCCTGCTCCGGGGAGGCCAGTGCCCCTCATGTTTGCCAGAGGCTGAGCAAACCCATGAAACAAGGCAGGAGGACTGCAGGTACCTCCTGAGCTGCTCTGCCGGGCTGTCACACGGGCAAGGGTCCGTGTGGCTTCCTCACAAGCATGCACAATCTAATTTAAACCAGCTTTATTTTGCTGACTGTCTCAATATTGGATAAAAATACCCTCTTTGCACTGCTTTTATAAGGAAAGGAGGCTTTTGCTTGTTCTCTTCTCTCTTTGGTCTGTTTTTAACACTGCTGGCTGCTGTTCACCTGGTGTGGGCAACAACCCAAAGTTCCGTGGAGGTGATGGGTCTGTAGAGGAGAGGGGCTTGGTCTGCAGTGGGCTGGGTATCGGGGGCTCAGCCTGTACTAGGGAATAAAGAGCTCATGGGGAGAGCGCTGTTTTGGATGCTTCCCGTGCCAGTGGAGGCTGAGAGCAACAATAGGGATGGGGGTCACTTCTGCCCCTGCAGCCCAGCTGCTGAGCATGAATTTTTTTCAGTCTCTCTGATTTCCATTAACCTGGGTAGGAAAACGGGAAAGGCATGGCTTAAGCTTCTGAAGGAGAAGAGCAAATCTTGTTTACACAGGCAGCGTTTGCAGGGCTTCAGCCTTTGTGAGGGAGAGGAACCACGGTGTTGTTCTCCATCCCTTGCATCGGCTACGGTCGGCACCCAAAGGGGTTGCTGGCAGGCTGGGTGCTGGCTCACACACACACACTCCTGCCTGAAGGTGCCTGAATGAGCCGTGCTGCTTAAATATCTTGCAGTTGGAGGTGAAATACGGCAACAAATCAGGGTATTGGGGAAAATATAGCCAGCCTGGTGCCAGGAATGATGCCCGGCTCTAAACGGCAGTTCAGATTGCACGGGCATCC